>NC_030812.1:91866304-91911304 GCF_001704415.2 Capra hircus | reverse complement strand
AAGGATGTTTCTATCCCTTTCCAATTCGTTTTCTTTTTCACTACCTGGTATTGACAGTCTAAACACAGACCTGACGACAACTTTCTCATGGGTAAGAACGCAGCCTATCTATGTGCTATATAACACCTCCCAAACAGTATTGAGCACATATTGAGAAATACCTAATAATTCTTGCGTGTGGGTGGCATAGCAAGAACTAAGGCAACACACATTTGTACATTTTAAAGATACCCAGAAAATTCTGCATTTTTACTAAATGTTCAACAGCTTTTGTAACATAGCTATAAATCACGTAAATTCTGTACAGGTTAGTATATATCCATTACTAAAGTTCCTGGGGGTGGTGGGGGTGGAGAAAAACTCAAGACATATAATCATTTAACACAGCAATAATGAATATGGTTTACTACAGGCATCGGGGGAAAATGAGTGTTCATTGTATTAGTGTCTTTTATTTCACAGCACCAGATGTTTCTATAGATTTTTTACCAGGTCAGTGGCTCAAGTCACTAAATCAAATTCCCCCAAGCCAACAGAAAGCACAGTATTTGACGCAAATTAATTTATTATTTGGGGGAAAATGCATAAATAAATATCACTGCAGTAAACTTTAATTCTGAAGAAAGATCAAGTAAGTCTAATATTCAAGCAGCTTGAATATACATGAATTTAATGAATGATAAATATTCTTTAAAATACTGAGGATAAGACAGTGTAGTTATCCTGTTAAACCCCACCCCTCTTCAGAATAACTAGAGTGAACAGAGAAAGTTTCGTTTTCTAAGGATATGAAATTGTGATCAGTTGAAAAGATCTTTAACTTTTGACTGCCGAATGGGGAAGTTTTATTGAGTATGTTCTGTGGGAAGGAATGGAACACTTTCACAGGCTGAGAAGGGCAATTGCTTTTTTGTCTATTACAAGTATACTCCTCATCTTCTTTTCTATTTCATTCTTTTAAACTAAGGAATGTAGTGATAGAAAATGAAAACACTTTAAACATTCAATTCTTTTATTTAAAATGGAAAAAAAAAAATCTCACCCATGACAGGCTGAAGAGAGTTCAATCTATTGTTCTCTCTCCTATTGGGTCAAAGAAGGCACACCACTGTCACAGAGATAAAGATAATGTGGGAGAGAAAAGAAGCAAAAAAGGAAACACGGAACATTTGAAAATACATCAAAGAAAACATAAGAAATGTTTAACATTAGTTTGAACTATGCTTCTAATTGTTATACAGTTAGGCTGCTTAACATGTATTTTTAGAATACATTGCTACATGGAGATGACTTTTCTAAAGTTAAGCTAAAATTTTTCTAAAGTTAAGCTAAAAAGAAGCTGTAAAAGTTGACCATGTTTCTTTGTTGCTTTTGGCTGCACAGTGTGGCATGAGGGATCTTAGCTTCTCAACCAGAAGCCATGCCGCCTGCAGTGGAAGTGCTGAGCCAGCCACTGGATGGCCACAAAGTCTCAAAAGCTGATCACATTTTAAAGTAACTAGATATATCTTCTAGTTAGAGGAGACTTACATATTATTCCTTTCATAATAAGCACTTTTGTTCCATGCCTGCAATGCAGGAGACCAGGGTTCGATCCCTGGGGTTGGGAAGTTTATGGAGAAGGGAATGGCAATCTACTCCAGTACTCTTGCCTAGAGAATTTCATGGACAGAGAAGCCTAGCGGGCTACAGTCCGTGGGATTGCAAAGAGTAGAACACGACCGAGTGACTAACGCACGCATTCCATGAAATTAACTCTAATTCAATTTATTAAGTCCAGCCTTGGCAAATGATAGTTTTTATTAATATATGTAGATTATGACAAACACAAACATAAATGCCATTTGTTGAATTGTTATTATATATATTTGAATATATACATGTATATTCTCAATGTATGTTACATGTTCTCATATATATGTATTTTCTCTTTATATATAAAATTTTACAACAGATAATGGATAAAATCTATATATAGATATCTACACAGATGGATATATATATATATACATAGAGAGAACACAAGTACTTACTAGGTAGGCAGATATTACATTGAAAAAAAGGAAATAAAGGGTAAATGGAAAAATTGAGTAAAACTAAGTGCTTATATTATACAGTATATTATGAGAAAATACGCCACCTGCTACCTGAAAATCCCACAGACTACTTATGGTTACAGATAGAAAGCTCAGGTTCAATGAACCCTTTTTAATGAAAGTGTGTGTTAATTGCTCAGTCGTGTTCAACTCTTTGTGACCCCATGAACTGCAGCCTGCCAGGCTCCTCTATCCACGGAATTCTCCAGGCAAGAATACTGGGAGTGGGTAGCCATTCCCTTCTTGAGGGGATCTTCCCAACCCAGGGATCAAACCCAGGTCTCCTACATTGCAGGCAGATTCTTTATCATGTGAACCTCGAGGGAAGTAGATGCCTATATGTGCAAGGTACTTAGTGAGAGATGTTGAGGTGAATATGGCTGGGCCTGTGCCATGGTGGAATTAGTGAAGACAATACCAGGGCAGAAGGTGAGGAGTGTTCTGCAATCAAAACAGGATGGCAGTCACTAGGTCACTGTGCTGTAGAGTCAGTGGAAAGATGTCATTTGAGGCAGGACAGGGATGACAGAAGGTAGAGAACTGGTGGGAAATGAAAGTAGAGCATTTTAGGAAGTTAGAGGGCAAGCAGAAGCCTGGAGATGGTCAAGATCAGGGTTTATTTACCGGTCATTTGCAAAAGGGCAAATATGAGAGCTGTCTATTCGGCTGAGGCTAGATCCACTAAGAAGAGAAGCCTGGAAGATGGGTGACTCTGGTCTGGGTGCCTGAGGCTTCATGTTCAGTGCAGCAGTAATTTTAAAGCTTTCTCAGTACGTACCTCTCACCCATGCTGGGGCAAAATTCCACTCTTCTTTGAATCAGACAGAATTGCCTCAGGCATCGTGAGGCTGGGTATTCAAACAGAACCAGAGGGCTAATTTCTTAGCATCTGCCAAGCACCCACTGGATGTAGAGTATCAGCTCATGATACAACCCACTCAATGTGGTGAGGATAACAAAATTATAGATTAAAAAGTTACCCCTGAATAGGAAGAGAGATAGGTTAACTTTTTAGTTTTCAGACTTAGAACTACATTGGGAACAACAGAAAGATAAAAAGGAAGCCTAAAGGTGAAGGAAGAGATTTTCGTGGAAGCCACTGCCATCGATCTCTCTGGGTCTGGCATTTTAGGTAAACAAAAAACCAAGGAGACACTCCAGGAAGACTTCGTTGTATACATGTGCAAGAACCAAGCTGAGCTCCATGAATGATTGGTTAGGTGTCCCTACCCTAAACAATCACAGAATCTATTTCAACTTGGGAACTATGATTCAAATTAGGTTGCTTTTGACTTTAGATAGTCCAGGAAAACAAAATAAAGCAGCAGTACCTTCTACACCTAGAGTACAAACTTTTAATTTCACCGTTGAGGTGGTTTCTTCTTTACCTCCAAACAAGTCATTGGCCAAGCTTTGATACTTTTCACTCATTGTCTATAGTTAGGCTGACCAATATGGTAACCAGAAGCCACATATGGCTACTGACCACTTGGCATAAGGCTAGTCTATATTCAGATATGTTCTAAGTGTGATGTACACACCAAATTTTGACATTTAGCACAGAAAAATAAAATAACTCATGAGTAACTTTCCAACTATTAATTATATAATGAAATGATAATTTCTTGAATCCATTAGGTTAAAGAAAATATGCTTTTTTAAAAATTAATTTCACCTTTAAAAAACTTTCCTTTTAACAAGGTTGCTAGAAAAATTAATATATGAATCATATTATATTTCTATTGGACAGTGTTGGTCTACACTCTTGCAACCACAGATATACAAGACTTAAGGCAGTTAAACAAATGGAGAGATAGAATTTTCTAATTGAAACTCATCCTAGAAAACTCTCTGCCAGTGTCCTATGTCTATGGATAGAAAAAGGGCAGAGATATCTTATTTTTTTTTAATTGAACTATAATTGATTTACAATATTGTGTTAGTTTCAGGTGTACAGCAAAATGATTCATATATATAAAGAAATATATATTCTGAGAAAGAATAGTGATATATAAATATATTTTGAAAGAGAATATATATTCTGAAAAACATGTATACATATCTTTTTCAGATTCTTTTCCATTATAGGTTCTTACAAGACACTGAATATAGTTCCTTGTGCTATATAGTAAATCCTTGTTTTAAGCCAAAGATATTTTATTCCAACTTAACAAGTATATATGCTAATGGTGTGAATCATTATAGTACATACATAATCTGAAATAGAAGACATTTCACCTACTTTTCCACTTATAGGCTTATTCAGTACTAACTTTATTCTAAATTAATTATTTTCTGCTCCATGAAGGCAGCAACAGAATAACATGCAAATAAAGTGAGCTGATGGCTTGTGCTTCTTCCCTATTCTAGCGCTGATATGAAGGGTAGGGGACATCCCATGTCTTTATACAGAAGCTTACACCATTATTTAGTATCAGAGTTGACATCATAACCTAACCCTCCCAATCCAAATCTGATCCTTTTCTCACTATACTTCTGTTTGGTTTTTTTTTTTTCCCATCTGTAAAAGTCTGGCAAGAAGGGACTGCTCTGGACAAAAGTCTCTCGGTTGTAGACCCGAGGGCTATTTAGTTAAAATTAGCATCTCTCTTAGGAGAAGGCAATGGCACCCTACTCCAGTACTCTTGCCTGGAAAATCCCATGGACAGAAGAGCCTGGTGGGCTGCAGTCCACAGGGTTGCTAAGAGTCGGACACCACTGAGCGACTTCACTTTCACTTTTTACTTTCATGCATTGGAGAAGGAAATGGCAACCCACTCCAGTGTTCTTGCCTGGAGAATCCCAGGGACGGGGGAGCCTGGTGGACTGCTGTTTATGGGGTTGCACAGAGTTGGACACGACTGAAGCAACTTAGCAGCAGCAGCAGCAGCATCTCTCTTCACACCTGACTCAGTTAAAAGTTGCAAACAGGGTTTAAATATTATACTTTCACTTTCAACAGAAAACTGTCAATTTCTTCTCACACTCATTTCCCAAAGCCTTATGAGCAGGTGTTTCTGCTGTTTATGATCTTCACAGCAACATACTGGGAGAAGTGATTCAGAGAAAAGTAAAACTGAATATTTTTCCTTCAACATTTGATAAGGATAATACTTCTGGGCAAGTATGGCAATTGTACCAACATTTCACAAAATCATAAAAATTGTAGTTCTCAAAAGAATCTTCAGCAGTTAGAACAAAAGAAATGTGTCAAGCCTGCTGTTTATTGCTGTGATACTTAAAAGACAAGATTTTTCAAATTTTTAGATTCAGTTATGGAAAAAGGCTAGAATAATAAGAGGCAGAAATAATAAGAAACAGTAAAATAAAGAATAATATACATGAGCTGAAATTACAAATAGATTTTTTAAAGAACAAAGGTGGATAGTTCAACTGATTATTATAGCATCTCTGCTCTAATTTTAAGATAGGTTTTTAATGAAAAGGAAGATAATCAGTCACAATTACATAAGCATAAAAAATCTATGACTATTGTTACAGATATTGTGGGCAATTTAATTACTGTATTATCTCTTCCTTGATACAACTAAGGAAGTCATTGGTATCAAAATAAATTATACTGGTATCAGCCACAGTATAATAAATGCTAATTGGAATATGCTATATATAATTTTATAATAAAAGTTTTAAATAATTTTATAAAGTGATAATCTGTTCTATCATGTGTTTTTCAAAAAGCTTTGTCTACTTAAAATTGTAAAGGTCTTTCAAGGTAAAAACTTTTAAAATAAGTAATATTTTCCTAAAAATCAGCAAAGAAGTCTTTTTATATCTTTATAGACTTTCTACAGCAACAGTCCCCAATTAGCTGAGGTGGAGCTGATATAATAATAATAATAAAGTGCACAATAAATATAATGCACTTGAATCATCCTGAAACCATCCCTCTGGCAGTTCGTAGAAAAACTGTCTTCCATGAAACTGGTCCCTGGTGCCAAAAAGGTTGAGGACCACTGCCCCAGAGACCCATCACTACCTTCTCTTTTATCTCTCTTTTCCATACGTTTCTTTGCATATATTATATAATAAATGAACAAGAAAGTAAGTAGACACATGTCTTATTTTAAACTATTATTTTTGCCCATTTTATAACTAATGAACTTGAAGTACTACAACATTTCAAAAGAAAAGGAAAGAAATACAGGGAGGTGATGAGGGTCGTTCTGTAAATAGCTATTTGAGAACTAACCATGAGAAAGACCTTTTATTTGATCTTCAAATAAGCCACCTAATATTTTAACGTGTCAGTTTTACCCTATTTCACTCAGTCATTCATTCAGACACTGACCAATGTGCCTGAATTGGTCAGGCACATTATTTAGTATAAGAGTTGACATGATAACCTAACCCTCCCAACCCAAGTCAGAGAAACTCTGACTCTATGATGGCAGTGTAATTGGAACTGAAATGCAAAAGTCATTTATTCTAATGTAAAGTGTACCTTTCATATCCAGAGATTATGAGTTAGTGACAGTAACTGCTTGATTATTTATAAAAGGTAAACAAATCGCTTAACCTAGAATAGGTAAGGCATTTATTTATTCTTGGAACTAGCAAGTAAAATTTCTGACAAACATTTCTTCTAGGATTAATTATTATGACTTACTTCAAAGAAAAAGCGCTTTATGGGAGAATAGTGACAATCTATCTAAGATCTTATCTACAATTTAGTTTCAAATTGTATTTAAATCTTTTACCTTACTTCCCTGAAGAAACAACTTAATTACAATTTTCTTTTAGAGTATATAGCAGGATTTGGGACATTGTGTAACTGATTTTGCAGGTTAGCTTTACTAAAGAAAAGAGGTACAAAAAAATGGTATCACAGATATTCACCCTTGTTTTCTTGGAGGGCAATCACATATACCCTAGCTCTGAATTCCATTAACATAATTACCACAGATTCATGGAATATACCTTATTTGTTTCTTTAAAAAATTATTATTTGCAAAGCAAATTTAACAGCTGACACCATTTACTTCTTTAGGACTTTAAGGACAATTGCTCTCAAGTCGTATAAGAAAATGCTTTTAAAACTACCATTAAAAATATTATTATTAAAAAAACTATCATTAAAAAATCATATATATGGGTTAATTATTTATAATAGCAAGAGTATTCAGAAGTTACAGTTTGTCCAGGACAATCTGGTATACATACTTTGTGTGCCTGTCAGGCTCCTCTGTTCATGGGATTCTCCAAGCAAGAATACAGGATTGGGCTGCCATTTTCTCCTCCAAGGGATCTTCCTGACCCAGGGACCGAACCCACATCTCCTTCACTGCAGGTGGATTCTTTATCAGGGAAGCCCATATATACCTTTAACCCAGTCTAATTCTCAGCAGTGGTGTCTTTATTGAAAGCATCCTGGGTTGAATAGAAAACTATATGGCAACTCTAGCAAAGCGAAAGATCATTGAGAATTCAGAGGTTTCAAATTTTCTGTTCAAACAGTTCCTTTTTTGATCCAGTTAGGCATATTGAGCTAAATACCCTTCAAGGGATTTTACATAATTTTAAAATTCTGTGATTCTTCATTCTAGCTGAAGTGTAACTGGTTAATTCAGGTAAAAGCTAGTTTGAAGAATCTGACTTTTAGTTGTCAGACTAAATTTGTAACAGTCTCTTAAAACTCAGTCAAAAAGGAAGGTATATAACTTTTACACAACATGAGTTATTATTCAAAGTATGCACATATCATATTATATATATTTAAATTGAATTTTTAATTTGAGAAACCTTTAAAGGATTCTTGAATTGCTTCAAAATAGGATTTAGGAGAATTATAAAAATAAAGCTAAGAAAACAGTTATTTGTAGGATTAGACAAATTTTTTTTGGAATAAGAAATCAAAAATGATAGAAGACCTCCCCCCTCCACACCAAGGAAACCAAAACAATTTTGTGGAAAGAAGCATAATTCTTGAAGAGTAATTTGTCCAAGCCTAATGCTTTCCATAGTAAATTAACATAATACAGTATTATGGAGGAGATATATTAAAGTTAAGTTTTTGTGTAGTAAAACTATACAAAAAGAATTATAATCCAAACCTGCAAATTTTTGTATATATAAATACAATATCATTCATAAACATAAATGACTTTTTTGTATAGTTTTTAAAGCATTTTTCTTTGTAAAATGTTATTTCCATAGCACTGAGTTAAGTAAAGACTTCATTTTTGGAATGTGTATGTATTTTCTTAAATACATAAATAGAGCTACTAAGGTTATTTCCTTTGTTGTGTCACCTTTAGGACTTATTATTTGAAGTACTTCTTAGAAATTGCTATGCCACAGTGTCTAGAATTTTAACTATTCCTTAAACGCTTCTAAAGCTTGATGTCAAACCCTTCATAAACAGAATGTGTAACATCAATAAGTATCCAACTTCCAATTTATAAAATACACTGAGTTCAGTTATCTCTAGAACCACACATATATTATTAACTATATAAAGTTCTGCTCAGTGTCAATAAAGTAAATATTTTTGTAAGAAATCTAGGCAAAGCACTTTGGGAAAATCTGTTTATATAATATATGCAAGAATAATTTACTCAAAGAATATTACATTAAGGTAGACTCTGCTAAAATATTTGAAATTAACTCATTCATCTAATTTTCCAACAGCGTGATAATACCAAGCGGATATGAAAGTGGGTTGTCAAAACAGGAAATCACAAATATAAAACCTATAGTGATTGAAAGTAGAGATGTTTTCATAGTAATGAGTACAATTCTCAAAATATTTTTGTATGCATTTACTATGTTTTTTTACCCAGATACATGTTATGAAGGAAAAAAAGTTATGCTTAAAATCAATTAAATTTTTAATTTTTCTATTAAAGTTGGCAATAAGCCAATTAGTTAAATCATAGATAAGGAAAAAATATTAACTACATATATTTTAATGCTGATGAATTAATGCCCATTACATCAACCTTCAATTAACACACATTATTCATGCAAATATTACCTGAAGTTAAGTGAGAAAAAAGGTTCTGAAAAGTTTAAAATCATTTGTGAATGAACTCAGACACGGTAGAAATAAAGACTTTGAACTCAGACATATTGAATATAGAGAAGTGAGGTATTAGAATCATTTGACAGCTGATATTTACCAGTAACCAGAGGCCATGAAAAGACAACTTAAAAGATATTTGAACCTGTGCGTGCACGTCTTTCTATGTGCTTGTGTGTCCACATGTATAAATAAAGCACTAACCTACTAGTTATCTCTTTTTACTCTCAGCCTGTCAAAAAAAAAAAACCTGTCAGCTGCAAAAGCGATAAGGGGGGCAGTTTAAAGAAGATACTGGAGCTTTAAGCTTCTTAATGTGCCAAGAATCAATCCCATGAAAGCGAACAACTTGAAAAAGAGTTCTATGTATTTAGGAAAGCTCTCGGGCTCCCTTCCCGGCTCTGCTCAGAGCCCGAGCTGGTGTTCAAGTTTTCTCACCCTAATGACCCCTGAAGCAGCCCTGAGGGATTGCAAAACAAGGCCGTTACACAAGGCAGCTTGCTAATTGAGAAGTTGATCGGGGGTAGAGAAATCCTGCTTTCCCACGTTAAGTGTCGAAATCAAGCATGACTGGATTGACGTCGCCAAATCACCGTCTAGAGGCCACTCCACGCCAGGAGCAGCAGGGCTTTTCACACCTGATAGGCCCTCACTCCATCTACATCAAGTCACATTAAGAAAGGAATGTATTAGGAACCAGAGCCCGCGCCCAGAAGCGCGTTACTACACTGCCTAATTGCTACTCCTCTGCGCTCCCCAAGTAGCAGACTTGTCCACGTGGTGGATGTGCAGCTCACCTGTTCCCTGTGGAGGATCAGCCTTCCTCCACCCACTCTGCCCATCTTCCCTATTACAGACCCTAGGACGGGTTAGAGGAAGAAAGTAGGGTTAGAAATTTGGTATTATATGTGGCTATCACCTGGATGTAAATTGTAGAGCCCTTGGAAGGGTTTTTAAAGGATGGTTCTTTAAGTTGTTTGTTTTCTTTCCTTTCTTTTTGCCTCTTCCTTTCTCTTCCTTTCTTTCTGTTTTCTTTCTTACCCTCTCTCTTGTTTTAAATGAAGTTGTAGATTCACAACATATGATCAATGGAATCGCCTGCAAATCGAGAGTGGTTTAAATGCTGCCTGGTGTGCAGAAGAGAGGAGAGACCTCCTGCTTTTGAACTCTGAGTCCCCAGTCATGGATTTGCTGCTCTCCAACCTAAAATCTCCTGTGACAGATAGCATAATAGATATTGCTGACAGCCCGGACTGGCAGTCTGATATTACTTGGTGTTTTTCCTACTATTTCTGACAGGTTCAAAGGGATTCACCAACAATGTGTTTTAGGTGTGTATGGTAGGGGGTAGGATGGGGGGGTTGATCAGGAAGACTTCTCCTTTTATTTCTCCCCCTTTTTCATTTTAAATCTTAAGCTTTTTTAAACTGAGACAATGGAATTAATTCCTATCTGTCCTCTAACTGCAGGGCACATAGGGAAATAAATAGTGTGTTTCTAAATGCAGTGTTTTTTTTCTTGGCCATTATAAAAGATATAATATGAACTTGTAATAGGAAAATTAATCTTTACCATACTTATCAGGTGGTGGGAGGTGGCAGCCATTCTGTAGGTAGGGAAACTGAGGCATAGAGGCAGCAGTAACACATCTCAGAAGTTTCAATGGGCAAGTAGCACTGATGGAAACCAGGCAACTCTACATTTTCTGGTACCCAGACAGGCACTCACCACATGCTGGATTTCCTCTCTTGCCCTTAATCCATATGATAGAAAGATGGTATGATAATATGGTAATAAAGAGAAACACTCAAAAAATAGACAAGAGAAAAGATATTTTGTTACCCAGCAAAAGATGACAAGGCAATCCAATGTGTTATATAACCCAGCACTGCCTTCAAGGCATAATCTAAACTTAATGTTATGACGTCTGTCGTTTTTTAATAAAAAAAAACAAACACACATTCTCTTTTGGAGCTCAAAATTAATAAATAAAGCCTCAAGAATAACACATCACTAAAACTGAGGCTTTACTTCTTTTAGAAAACACAAGCATGAGATCAATTTTCACACATTAGAGGTAATTCTGTCTACAAAGCATTTTTAATGGAAAAAGCAACCCAAAGACTAAGTTCTCGCTGATAATTAGACCTTAGCAAATTAGACAAATCAGTCAAAAGATTTTCCTGTGCTTACATTTTAAAGAAACATCTCAAATCAATAGCAATATGAAATCTGGTCAATTATGCAAGGGCTTAGCCTGCACAGGCTAATGTTTATTCAGCCCTACCTCTGTACCTGACACTGCACTAAGCATTCTATGTGGGTTATCTCATACATCCTCACAACAACCAAATGACCCATTTTATGGGTAAGAAAAATGAGGCCTTCCAGACTTTTGTAAATGCCCAGAGTAAACTCCATGGATCCCCTTATCCCAACAGAACAGAAGGAGGAACCTCAAGGGCAATTCATAGTTAGGACCTCTTAAGAATCCCTTTTCACTTCCTGACATCTAGAAGGGCTTGTACTTCAAGCTAAATTCTGACTCCTTAGACCTTCCACTCACTGGGGCTTTACAGGACAAGCTTAGTTCTCCTTACACAACATCTTTCTCTTCCGCAGACCACATCCCCATACGGCCCCGTCATATTCAATGTCAAAATGAGGACTTCACTGGTGGTCCAGAGGTTAGGAATCCACCTGCCTGTTCAGGGCACATGGGTTCGACCCCTGGTCCGGGAAGATCCCACATGCCATAGGGCAACTAAATCTATCAGCCGCAACTCTGGAAGCCCGTGCACCCTAGAGCCTGTGCTCTGCAGCAAGAGCAGCACTGCAGTGAGAAGCCTGCGCACTGCAACCAGACAGTGGCCCCCATCGCTGCAACTAGAGAAAGCCCACAGGCAGCAACAAAGACTGAGGACTGCCAAATAAATACACAGTTTTTTTTTTTTTTTTTTTTTTAATGTAGAAATGAACCTTGGGACCCTCAAACCAGGCTTTTCAAATTCATTTCGGACCATTCCTTCTCTCCTCAGACCCCCAAAGCTAATCCTGCTAGTTCATTCTCACAAATGCCATGAGAACCTGTCTTTTTTCTTCTCCAAGACCTCCTTCTAGTACATGTAATTTCTCCCCTGGACTCCGCTGTGGTCTCCTAGCTGAATGACTTTTTTTACCAGTCTGCCTTGCCCTGCTCACCACTCTGTACCCTGCAGCCAGCTACCTTTCTATGACACAGATTCAATTCATTGCTTCTGTCTATAACCTACTATAGCTCCCCACTGCATGCAAGGTGATTTCAGCACTAAGGCATGAATGGGCCACTCTATCTGGCCCCAGTCTTTCCTTCCACAACTGTACCTCACCCCCAAAATGTTCTTTCCTCCCTGAACTTATCATCTGCTTTCATGCCTGATCACCTATCATACTTGCCTACTGAACTCCTACTAAATCTGTTCTCCCCGGCTCACTATGACTCTTTTCTACATTCAGCTCAAATGCCACTGGATCTATGAAACTCTGCTGCTTTCCCTAAGGCAAAATGAGTAGCACCTTCCTCTGGCTATATAGCCACTCATTTGCATATACTACGTGGCCCTTACAGCACTGGCACTGGTTTATGTCCTCTCTGTCAATTTCTTACTGGATAATAAGCTCCCTGATAGCACGCCCTTCCCTTTCCTCAATGCCTAAAATGTTAATATTCCTGTGATTTGAAACTACTAAACTAGAGAGTTGGGTCATAACTGGAAATTAGTACTCCTTCCTTGACAACTGAATAGATTCCGCAGAGGAATTTACTACCACATTCCTATCACCTATTTTTTTTTTTTTAAAGCTTTATTGGAGTATGGGGCTACCTTGATGGTTAAGCAGTAAAGAATCCATCTGTAATGCAGGGGACACAGACGATACAGTTTGATCCCTGGGTGGGGAAGATCCCCTGGAGGAGGAAATGGCAACCCACTCTAGTATTCTTGCCTGGGAAATCCCATGGACAGAGGAGCCTGGGAGGCTACAGTCCAAGGGGTCATAAAGAGTTGGATACAACTGACCACAAACACACTGGAGTATAGCTGACTTACAATGCTATGTTAGTTTCAGGTATATAGCAAAGTGATTCAGTTATACATATACAGATATTCATCCTTTTTCAGATTCTTTTCTCATATAGGGTATCATAGATAATTATTGAGTCAAGTTCCCCACACCACACAGTATTTTTGACATCCCACTTTGAACTCAGTGTTCAGGCACAACCGCTCTAAAAGCACCCCAACATTCAGCCTCAGTGTTATGAGCAGGCCTGACTCCTTCTTATTCTCAAGATCCATCTCCTCCATCTCCCAGCTTCTAGAACCGTGTCTCACTGCAACTCTCCTGTGAAGCTGAGCTATTAAGTCACATTTTTCTAACCATCTGATAATTATTCTTTTTTTTTTCTTAAAATTATGTATGTTTTCACTTTATTGCAATCATTGAAGCATTGCTAAGTATTTCGATCTACCCTGCCCTCTCCTCTGGCTTTCCTGTCAGTATTTATTGAGCACCTACCATCTGTCAGGTTTTCTACCAGATGCTGATATAACCAAATAAATAGGACACTTTCCTGCCCTCAAAAGGTCTACAGTCTAGTGCTGGAGTGACAAATAGGCATATCAGCAAGTAAAAAGTGCATTTTCTCCTCGTAACAAGCCAGTCTGCACTCATTCTGAAGAGGGTTTTTCCTTAAAACACTGATTTCCTCATTTCATTAATATGTTCAATGACTCTCAATGGCTCCGTATTACCCATATAATTATATCATTCTGCCCAAGATGGCTCCCCGAGGACTACTACAGGACTATAGTTCTGTTTTCTAAATTTAAGATTCCCTAGTATTGCCTGGGGTCCACTAGTACTAAAAATATTATCTATTGCTGCCCTGAAATTTAAATTTAACTGGGGATGCTGGACTGTATCTGGCAACTCTACACTTAGGTAGACCAGTCCATTTATGTCACTGTTAAATTTGCAATGGACTCCAGCACTTGGGTGGGCAGCTACCCCATTTGAAATGTATTCTCTCCTCATCTTTCATGCCAATCTCATCTCCTCCCAGAAGTCTTTCCAAGCAACAGAGGCTGTGCTTTGATCTCTAATGGTTTAATTCAACTTAGAAAATATTAAGTAACTATCTAAAGTGACAGTACTGCAATTGTCTCAAATGGAATGGAATAATCTGGGGGATTCTGAGAGATTATTTTCCCTTCTAAAGCTTGAATAAAACTATTCAAGCTTGAGAAATACTGTTTTACCTAGTTTACTTGGACAATATAAATTCAAGATGAATTCCTACCTCTTCAATGGGAGGAGCTGAGTAGAAAGAGAGGGGATGGGGGAAAGGGTGGAAATTGTGCTATCTTTAGTATAGACCCATGAGATGGTTGGATGGCATCACGAACTCAATGGATTTGAGCAAACTCTGGGAGATAGTGAAGGAGAGGGAAGTCTGGTGTCCTGCAGCTCATGGGGTCACAAAGAGTTGGACACAATTTAGCAACTGAACAACAACAACATCTCAACCTGGTGCAGGCTCAGTTCTCACTCTAAAACTTCCATACGTCACACCAGTTAGAAAGGCTATTATCCAAAAGACAAGAAGTAATGAAAGTGGTCAAGGATGTGGAGAAAAGGGAACCCTCATGCACTCTTGGTGGGAAAGTAAATTGGTGTAGCCATTATGGAAATCAGTATGAAGCTTCCTCAAAACTTTGAAAATAGAAACCTCAGATGGTCCAGCAATTCCACTTCTGGATAGCTAGCCAAAGGAAACAAAAACACTAACTTGGGAAGACATATGCATTCTCATGTTTATTGCAGCTTTATTTATAATAGCCAAGATGTAGAAACCACCTGAGTGTTCATCAGCGAAAAAATGGATAAAGAAAATGTCACATACATATATATATACACACACACACACACACATACATGATGAAATATTGCTCAGCCATAAAAAAGGACATCTTGCCATTTGCAACATGGATGGTCCAGCACGGATGGACCTCAGAGGCATTATTCTAAATGAAATACATCAAACAAGAAAAAAAACAAATATTGTATGAATTAGGGTATATGTGAAATGTAAAAACAAATAGCAACCAAAAAACCCCCCAAATTCACAGAGATAAGACTGATGACGACCAGAGATGGGCACTGTGGGGGTGAGCAAAATGGGTGAGGGGGGGTCAAAAAGTACAGACTTCCAGTTGAGTAAAAAACAAACTAGTCCTGGGGATGTAATAACAGAACAGTGACTACAGTTAATAATACTGTATCACATATTTGAAAGTTACTGGGACAGTAGATCTTAAAAGTTCCCACCAAAAGAAAAAAATAGTAACTGTGTGTAGTGTGTGTGTGTATACACTCAATCGTGTCCAGTTCTCTGCAGCTCCGTGGACTTCAGCCTGCTAGGCTCCTCTGTCCATGGAATTTTCCAGGCAGGAATACTGGAGTGGGTTTCCATTTCCTACCCCAGGGGATCTTCTCGATCCAGGGATCAAACCCACGTCTCTTGTGTATCTTGCATTGGCAGGCAGATCCTTTATCACTAGCACCTCCGGGAATGTGCATAACTATGTGTGGCAATGGATGCTAACTAGATTTACTGTGGTGATTATTTCACAATATAGGCAAATATTTAATAATTATTTTGTACACCTGAAACTACTACAATGTTTACATCAATTACATCTTAATAAACAAAAATTTTTAAGCATTAAAGTTACCTTAATTCACCAAAGGAATATATTCAATAAGAATTCATTCATAGCTCTGCACTTTAATAAAGTCTCACTTGAAATAAAAAGCAAAAAAAGTTCTTCATTCCAACAAAATATATTGCATTGTTAAGGTCGAGTATATTATACTTATACATGCTCTTGACAGAATATATCATTGCAAATAGGTGACCTTTTCCAACCCAAACACTCTCTAGAGCCTAGTTTAAAAAAGGAAAAAAAAAAAGCATTGATTACAAAGGTCATAAACTTCCAAAGGGATTTTTTTAAAAAGAGAACAAATTTCTTCTCTTCTAGCATTACATATATATGTGTGTGTACATATATATCTGTGTGTGTGTATCCATACATACACATTGTTAATACATTTAGAGAAACCATTATGAAATGGTTTGGCTGTTATCCAACAGGCTTAAGAAACTAAAAACAAAGAATAATCTGAATTTCTCTATTTGTTCAGAAAATTATTACCAGAAAAATAATGAACAGCCTTCATAGGGAGCTATTTGGTGAGCCTCAGAACAGAATTAAAATCTAATGTGTCTGCTGCCACAGAAACACATTTTCTGGTACCTATTTCATACTCGGGCTTCCCAGGTGGCACTAGTGGTAAAGAACCTGCCTGCCAATGCAGGAGACACAAGAGATGCAAGCTCGACCCCCGGGTCAGGGAGACCCCTTGGAGGAGGGCACCACAACCCACTTCAGTATTCTTGCCTGGAGAATCTCATGGACAGAGGAGCCTGGCTGGCTATACTCTGCCCATAAGGTCTCACAGAGTCGGACATGACTGAAGTGACTTAGCAAGCACACACTTTATACTCTTCCAGATGTGCATCTAATTAACTAGTAGGTTAGCCATGGTGTAGCAGTAGCTTAACGAGGTAACACCTACATATGAGGGATTAGTTCTCTAGCATTACGGCACACTAAATCTACAGTTCTATCGTTGTTTAGTCACTAAGCTGTGTCTGACTCTTTGCAACCCCACGGACTGTAGCCCGCCAGGCTCCTCTGTCCATGGGATTCTCCAGGCAAGAATACTAGACTGGGTTGCCATTTCCTTCTCCAGGGGATCTTCCCGACCCAGGGATTGAACTCGAGTCTCCTGCCTTGAAAGGCGAATTCTGTACCACTGAGCCCTCAGGGAAGCATGACTATGGTTACCGCAGACTGAAGTATACCCTCGCATCTTGGGAACTTTGGCTAAGTAACCTAATCACACTTTGCCTCAGTATCTTTGTCTCAAAAATGGCACAATAATAATAGCCTTTAGGCTACATGAGACTATATCTGTAAAACACAGCACAGCTTTCATCTGTGGAAAATACCTCCTAAATAGCAGTAAAATAGAAGATATAAAAGGCGAAGAGTTTTGTCTGTTTTTCTTTCACCTCAACCACCTCAGTATCTGGAATAGAGTAGATTGTCAAGAAATTTTTACCACCATCTGAGTCTAACTTCTGTTGACTTTATTACACAATGTTAAAACTTACTTTCATAATTCCATCTATTATAACAGCACTGCCCTCGGTCCAGTTGAAATTTTTCTATATTTACCCAGTATTTGTAAACAGAAAAACATAGACCGATCTTATTATTAGAGTTTTACTGTGAAAATATTTCTTGATGTAAATGCTGGCTTAATGCCTAAGCATTTTTAAAGTTTTATTACCACTCAATGAATTTCTTTTCTTCTCCATTGCTAAGATGTCACATTTTAGCATAGAGTAAAACGGCAAATTCTATTTACCTTGTATTTTATCTGGCTACTCTGCCAAATTTTCTTATTAATTCTTGAATTTTCCCAGTTACCTCCAAAGAAAATAATTCTTTTTAAAATTTACACTGATTACTTCATTTTCTTATCTTGTTACATTAACTAAAACCTTTAAGCCAACACTGAATGGAAGTGACAAGAGTAGATATCTCTGGCTGCTCCCTGATTCTAGTGGAAGTGGCTTTAGTATTTAACTGTTTTATAATTTTCTGTTAGGTTTCAGTAAATTTTCTTAATCATGTTTAATTGACTTCCTCTTATTTCTCTTTAGCTGCAAGTTTTGTAATGGCTGCAGAATTTTATCAATTGCCTTTTTGGCACGTACTGCTCTAGCCATGGTGTTTTCTTCTTTGTGTGTGCGTGTGTGTGTGCGCGCATGTGCGTGTGCATGCACACATGCACTCACTCAGTTGTGTCCGACTCTTTGCAACCCCATGGAATATATAGCCTGCCAGGCTCCTCTGTCCATGGAATTCTTCGGGCAAGAATACTAGAGTGGGTTGCCATTTCCTCCTCCAGGGGGATCTTCCCAACTCAGGGATAGAACTCATGTTCTATCTTGCATCTCCTGCATTGCCAGTTTAACACTCTAACACTGCGCCACCTGGGAAGCCCCATTTTCTTCTTTAGTTTGATAATATAATAAATTATGTTGCAAATCATCCTGCTGTTCGTCCTTTGCATTCCAGAAATAATCTTGCTTGTTTCTCGTGTATTATTCATTTTATACACTGATAGACTAGTTGCTGGTACTTTTCAAGTATTATTCAGAAACACAATTAGTTTCTATAAATTTTAATATTATCTTTATCAGGTTATGGTACTACATGGTACTATATTAGAGTTATGTTAATTCTGTATAAGTTGAGTTGTGGATATTATTTCCTGTTAACATTTACTGCAGATGCCAAGGAAGTTGCTAAATATATATAGCTTAAGCCTAGAGGAGAATAATGCACTGCAGGTAGAGATTTAAGAGTATCACAATACAAGAGGAATGAAAATCACGAAGACAGATAATATCTTCCAGGAGAAAAAGTGCGCTTCAATAAGATCAGTGTTCCTAAGGTATTTTCCTTCACTCTTTTAAGTGTCTGATGGGGATGAGATACCCAGAAAAGAGTCTGGACTGTGTAGGGTCATGGCATCTAAGATTGTAGCAAGCTTTTATAAAGGAGTGATCAACATTATTAAAAGAAAAAGAACCTCACAGAGGATCCCTGAGAAAATGTCTATTTGTTTCAGCAATTAGATACCAAGAAAAGCAATTTCAGTAGATTATTTAGAAGTAGAAGCCAGGTCACAGGTGGATGAAATTGAAGAGAGGGAGATTATTCTTCTAAAAATACTGAACAATAAAGGAACTGGACAACACCAACATATATCTGAGCCACTCCAGGTGGCTCAGTGGTAAAGAGTCCACCTGCCAATGCAGGAGATGTGAGTTTGATCCCTGCATCAGGAAGATCCCCGTAGAAGAGAAAATAGCAACCCACTCCAGTATTCTTGCCTGGAGAATCCCATGGACAGAGAAGCCTGACGGGCTATCGTCATGAGGTTGCAAACAGCAGGACACGACTAAGCACACAGGCATATATGAAACATGTATCTGTAGGATAAAGATTTGCTTTTTCAGAACCAGAACATTTTGAGTATATTCGTATGTTGAGGGTCAAAAGTTTATAAAGAAAAAAATACTAAAGATACTAAAGAAAAAGGAGATACTATATCAAAAGAAAACCCACAGGATACTGGAGGGAATGGAGCCAAGGACAAGCAACAAGAACACCTCATTCACAGAGACGAGATTAAAAAAAAAGTTAAAAGTAAATAGACAAGCAGATTAAATGTAAATGGTGGTAGAGAGCTGATTTATATCAAGCCTGATGGCTTCAATTTTGAAGGCAGCAGCAAAGACATTGGACAACTCTCCAAAAACGGGCCTCAAGGGGAACTATGAATGTTCAGTAGAGCTGTTGAAGGTCATGAGCAAGGATGGTGGCCAAGTACAAATAACTGGTTCATCCCTTGAGGCCGAGTGAGAGGAAAACCAATTATTTGTGGGAGCATCAATTTATATTTTATTTGCTTGTTTCCAGCAATGCTCAGCCATGCCATTGGAGTAGAAAAGCAGGGAGTGGAATACCAATGACAGTTTCTCACACAAAAGTCTTGCTGGGCACTAAGATAAAAGGGTAGGCATGGTAGAAGATGGAAGGGGGCTTACATGACCAACCGTTCGGTTTGTGCTGGACAGGGAAGAAGCCTGATAGATTTAACCACATTAGGGGGAAAAGACATAATGGAAGAGCTGAATGTTTGAAATCAAAGAACAGCTGTATTGCAAGTGAGTCAAAATGATATTATGGAGTTTAAGATTCAGCTGGGGACTTCTCTGGCAGTTCAGTGGTTGAGACTCTGCACTTCCACAGTAGAGGGCATTCAATTCCTGGTCAGGGAACTAAGATCCCATATGACACAGTCGTGGTAGTCACACAGTCGTGTCTGACTCTTTGTGACCCCATGGACTGAAGCCCGCCAGGCTCCTCTGTCCATGGGATTCTCCAGGCAAGAATACTGGAGTGAGTTGCCATTCCCTTCTCCACGGCCCAGCGAAAAAAAAAAAAAAAAGATTCCTAAGATGAAATACTTTTTTTTAAGGACAAGAAGCTGTGTGTGATCCTAGGAATGGAGGGCTGATGTCTAATATTTAAGGGAGTTAAACAAGTTAGGACTGGTTTCAGCTAGGTCCTTTATAAGCCTTTTCAAATCGCCTATAATTACAACCATAGCAAAATGACAGGAGCGAGAAAGGGTAAAAATTGGTGTAACCGGACCGTATAAGTTTTTTTCAAAGGATGATGCATTTTTATTATTGGGTAGAGACGGTATCCAAGAGAATACCAGCTTCTTCTTTTGGTTTCATGGAACATGAGATTTATTCTGGGATTTACAAAGTTAAGTAGTACTGTGCCCTCGTGGACAGCTGAAAGGAACACCACCTCTTTAAAGCAGAGGCAAAACTCTGTTAAAGCAAAGATGAAACTCAGTTAAAGGCAATTATCTGATGAAAAAAAGCCAAAAGATAATAGACATAGAATGCTTATTGGCAATGCCACAAGGTTTCCAGAAGACCCAGTAGAAATGTGTTGAGCTGAGGCACCAGCAGAAATACAGCAAATGGGGAAAGGGATCCAAGTGAGAGGATTAGATCAAATCGGTGGGCAAAGGGGTGGTGGCAGTGGATTTGTCCTTCATCCAGTGATGAATAATTACAAGGCTGAAGAGTTTGTTTAGAAGTATATGGGAAGGGACCTCCCTGGTGGTCCGGTAGTAAGGACTTCACCTTCCAATGTAGGGGGTGCAGATTTGATCCCTGGTTGGGGAGCTAAGACCTCACATGTCTCACGGCCAAAAAAAAAAACCAAAACATAAAACAGAAGCAATATTATAGAAAATCCAATTAAGACTTTAAAATAGTCCACATTAAAAAAAAATCTTAAAAAAAGAGAAGTATATGGGAAAAGGACCTTGAAAAAGAGTGGTTATAGGTATATGTATAAATGAATCACTTTCTGGTACACCTGTGGAGAAGGAAATGGCAACCCACTCCAGTATTCTTGCTTGGAGAATCCCACAGACAGAGGAGCCTAGCGGGGCTACAGTCCACAGGGTCACAAAGAGTTGGACATGACTGAGCATGGCACACCACGTCATACACCTGAAACTAACACAACATTGTAATCAACTAAAATATAAAACAGAATTTTGAAAAAAAATTTAAAAAGAAAAAAGCCCTATTTTATAATTAAAAAAATAAGTAGGTGACCTCAAATATCTTAACTTGGGCACAGTAAGGGCTCCTGAAGATATATTGCTTAATCCCAGGGAAATGGCAATCACCATGAGGTTCTAGAAAAGACAAAAGAGCTCTTTCCATAGAAGGGAATTCCTCGTACCTCCCAGGGCAGTGAGTTCCCTCCCCATTGCAGTTCTCTCCAGTGTAGTTTACCCACTTTGATTATTTAAACAATTTCATTTCCATGATTTCAAAATCTCCCAGGAGATATCTGAAACAGGAACATAACGAGTACACATGGGATGCAGGATGGTGATCCTGTCTTCAAGAATTCAGGATGCTAAGAAACATTTTCAAACATTTCAATCAACTGTATGGATTAAAAAGCCTGGTCAGGAACTTTTCTTATTCTAAGATGAGGGGGAAAGTTCAATAGTGAACCCACAGGACATTGTGTGATACAGCAAACAAAGCCCATAACTGCACCTCTAACACACTGAAATGTCTGCGGTTATTTATAAACATTTTCTTCAATGCCAGCTAATGGCGATCCCTCACACACAAGACTGTGGAAGGTTTTCAGGGGTCAAGGTCAAGTGTAGAGCTCTCTGAAGTGATCCAAAAAATATATTAAAGCTATCAGAAGAAATAGGTTAGTATCTAGTTTTTCAGGTAATCAATCCACCATAGACACCATTTCCTTCAGAAAGCTTCCTAAAAAATAAGCACTGAGAAGCAGCATTTGAAGTTGTAATCTCTGGTTAAGAATACTGACTGCAGAGGTACTATGATGTGATACATTTCACATAGGGAATTTCAGAAACATCACTAAAAGATGTGCAGAAATGGAGAAGTGAGGATTCCAGCCTTCTTCTGAATGAAATTCTGTGCCTGCTACAACATACAGCTGAAGAAAGAGGCCCTAAACAATGTGTCTGGACAAGAGGCATTACCTTTTAGAAGAATCTGTGGTATAACATCATTAGATTGGAGGCAACTGCCTTTTGGAGGACATCTGCAAAGACACAGCATTGCATCTTGGGACATCCTTTCATGGCACAATCAACTGCCTCCCTGGCCCCATCCTGGTGGCGGCAATAAAACTATACCACCAGGGCTGCACTGTCTTATAGGGCTTCCCTGGTGGCTCAGATGGTAAAGAAACCACCTGCAATGCAGGAGACCCAGGTTCGATGCTTGGGTCAGGTAGATCCCCTGGAGAAGGGCATGGCAACCCACTCCAGTCTTTTGCCTGGAGAATCCCATGGGCAGAGGAGCCCGTCAGGCTAGAGTCCATGGGGTCCCAAAGAGTTGTACGTGATTGAGCATCTAACACTTTCACTTTCAACAGGGTAGCGGACATAAGATATGTATTATTTGATTCTCCATACCAGTGAATGATATATTTTCCATTTCTCTGCTACCCATGTTAAACTTTGAAACTCACACTATATATTGCATTACTTTTGTAACCTTTCTCCCAAAGGAACATGTAATCAGTACAAAGTTGGCATCAAATATCACTGGATGGCAGATGAGTTTTTAAAATGGTAAAATTAGATACCACATCTGATCTAAATTCATGGAGTTTCCTTCTCTAATATGAGAGCTATGTGACAGCTTAAAAATACATGTTTTGTCATCCTTACGTAGCAGTTTATTCATTAGTATATTCTGTATTCTTCTGTAATCCGATGTATCTCATCATATCTCATACTTGGTTATTTTCCTTCTCAGAAGGCCCTGTTACAAATCCAATGCATTTAACCACCAAACTATGCCCATAAGGAGACTTGGACAATAGCTTACATTTTAAATTGTAGTAATTGTGGGTGCTGCTAACCTGTCAATGTCAAATATATTTATAATCTACACACACAAAAATGAAATGAACAAAGTGATTTCAGACCAACCAGCTCTGACTACACATTTTAAGAAAATCACGGGGTGTACCTAGGATCCAATGAGAACAATTTGCTACGCACTGCAGTGTTACAGCTTTCTAAATGGTAAGTAACTGTTTAAAAATTCCAAAGCCTTCTTAAAATGTTGCACTTAAACATTTCTGCAATAAAATCTTATTGAACTGTTGCTTTCATTAATTTTCTACAGACTAGAGAGCAAGGAATTCAAGTTCGATTTTTTTTTTCCCTTTTAACTTTGCCTACTACTAGCAAATAAACTGTGACTCTTTTTTAAATAAACCCTTGGCCTTGAGTTTTGGCCCCTTAATAGTAGTCTACATGGTTGACTACCCTTGGTGTTAAATTTTCTTAAATTGTATTTCTGTCAGTGTATCATTTTTTTAAGCAATGGACCCTATAATAGCAAGCACTGGTCTGTCAGGAGTGCATTTTACCAGCACGACACAAGTATTTTTCACTACAGGAGACAAACAATGATATGTATTACATGCAGTAAACACTGCCTTTGGTACATAGGGTTCTTTTAGCATTTATCTGTCCAAACTCTCACTGTGTCCAGAATTGGGGGTTGCCGGGAAGGGAGAGGAACCCTGCCTTATATTAATGTTGCCAGTGGCTATAGTACAGTTTTAGAAAGAGTCCACATACACGGGATATTTCTCATAAAAGCAAACCTTGATTTAATATTAAAAGAACAGCATCAGGCATAGCAGCCCATGCTTAGTCCCTTTCTTTCAAACAACTACTACATCTCCCTTTTACAACTCTTTTCCCAAGTACTGGTACTCCCTTCCTTTTATTCACACATATCACTACCAAACAACTTGCAATCAAGCTTAAAAAGCTATTAAAAATAAGAGTGCTCTCCAAATTGGAGGTACGTAAACTGCAGGGATCCTTAAGGAATAGCTTTTCTGTTTATTTGATACCTTAGCCTTTACACATTGTCTTCCTAATTTTAGAAATGTACAATGGAATATTTATCAATATCTATTTAAATTGAGGGTGCCCACTTAAACTTCCCCAGGATAAAGGTATATAAACAAAATGTTTTCGAGAACACTGTGAAAAAGAATACCAGTTAAAATATTGGCATTCAACTGTCCTTGTCATCTGGGGAAAAAGATATAAAAGTCAAGACTACAAACGAAACTTAAAGCAAGCTAACATTTTATATATAATTCTACCCTATGGGATATTAAATATAATGCTTTACAAGGTCATAGAACTTTCACAAGCTTGAGTGTGGAGAGCATGGGCATATAAGACATTTTAGAAGACTACCACCTCAGTTACAAAGAAAATCACATGTTCAGTAATTTCCATCAAAGATTCAAATTCATCTTACTTTATGCAAAATACACTATAATCTTAATTTAACAACCCATTCCAGATTCCCATAATCTCCACTCTTAAATTATTTTTTTCCTATATGGCTTCAGGTTCATGTGGTATTTAAGCCTTTCTTCATCTATCTTCTTTGTAGATGAAAAGTAAAAGATCTTATTATGTTACTAGCCTTTCATATTCCTGATTATTAATCATCCTTAAATCTCATCTTAATCTGTTTCGTTAGTCTTTTTTCTTAGTCTCTTTTCTTCTTTTTTCTTTCTTATCTTCGTGTGTGTGTGTGTGTGTGTGTGTGTGTGTGTGTGTGTGTGTTCAGTCATGTCAGACTCTCTGTGGCCGCATGGACTGTAGCCCCCCTGGCTCTTCTGTCCATGTAATTTCCAGGCAAGAATACTGGAGTAGGTTGCCATTTCCTACTCCAGGCGATCTTCCCAACCTAGGGATCAAAACTGCGTCTCTTGCATCTCCTGAAATGGTAGGCAGATTCTTTACCACTGGCTCTACCTGGTAGCGCCATAACTACCCATAACTCAGCACAATTCTTCCTCTGTAACAACAGAAGCTTACACTAGAGTGTTGGCCTATGTGTTGATTCTTTCCTTATGGTGTTTCACTGACACTGCCTGAATGGGTTTGCTACTCCTATGTACAGATAGGTAAACTGAGGCTTGGAGAGGTTCAGTAACTTGCCTAGGAAGATACAAGGAAGTCACAGAAAAAGGGCAGACATCACATCTGTACTCCTCACCTTGATGCCTCTGAAACCTAGGGATTAGGTCTAACTAGCATTTGGTTTGGGAGAAACTTAGAGAATTAGTAAGAACTAATACACATTTTTCTTTGTATAAAGTAATATCACAGAAGGTAAAACCAGCAGATGAATGAATGCATCCTAGCAGTCACATATGACTAACATGCCATTAATGACAGCTGGAGTGGGGTAACACAATGTGGTAGATTAATGAGAAATACCCAGTGAAAGATTTAAAATACACTATATGCGTTCAAATGAAACGCAGAATGAGCTTGTGACTTTATTTTATTATTTTTCCCCCAATCTGTGACTTTAGAAGCATAGTGAAAAACTGAGTTTTAGTAAGAATGAAAGGCTCTGCTTATTCCTAAATCAAAAAAATTTTTTTTTAGAAATTTTAATCTCCTCAAAATACATTACTTTTTTCTCAGGTCACTGCAGCAATCCACAGTTAATTGAGAAGACAAAGCATTGAACACCTTTAGTGGAATAAGCATGTGATCTCTGTGCTAAAGATGATAGTTAATTTAATAACTATCAGTGACGAGATTATTTCCACACTTAGCAGACTATCAGTCAAGACCAAGTGACTTTTCCTTAAAATCAAGCTCAAACTGGGCGTCTTCCCTGGTGGTCCAGGGGTTAAAGCTTGGCACTTCCACTGCAGGGGATGAAAATTAGAGCAAATGTGTTATTTTAAATGTTTTGTACCAGAAATTCATTTCATTAAACAAGACTCAGCTTGACTTTAAAAATAATGGGAAAAGATCACTTTTCAGAGATAGAATAACTGACATTTCTCCTTCAAGAGTAGAACTTAGCAGTCAATGAAAAATCCATATCTTTTTACATAAGTATTCAAAAATATCCATCCCTGGTTGGGGAACTAAGATTCTGCATGCTACATGGTATGGCCAAAAATCTTTTTTAAAAAAATAAAGCTAAAATTGATTCAGTTTGGAAGGTGAGAATCACAAAGTGATTAGGAATATAGGTCTTTGGCTTAAAGGAGGACAAGATGGCTGTTACAACACATGCCCCATCTACCAAATAGAATAGAAGGGCTACTAGAGATCGTAACAGGTAAAAAACAAAACAAAACACTTAGGATGTGCAGGATGACAGTAGGAATTAAAGCTTGCAAAGTCATCTGGCCACCACTTCATAGCTTTCTGGAAAGTGTGTTCGAGATTTCTTTGTGCATGAAGTGTAGACAATCACCGCTTTGGAAGCTCACTTGTTCATGCTGTGACTCTCTGTAAGATCAATGGGCAGCTTCTTAGCCAACACCCATAATGCATCCTAGCCCATTTTATAAATTTAAATACAGGCTCAAGAACTTTGATTGTATTTACTGCTGAAATTTAACTTTTAATTTTAAAAGTACAGACAGCTGGCACATCCAGATCCCACTCTCACAAATAAGAATGCATATTAATCTTTTAGTTTGGAAGATGAATGCCTGGCTCTTGTTAATGTGAAATTAAAATTAGTGAGCTGGGGTTAGGTGAGGGGCCAGAAGCATGAGTATAAACAGAACACTTCTGTAACAATTTATCTCATCTCATCAGGAAGGTGATTCAATTGTTTTAAGTAATAACACGTCTTTGATGTATTTCCTCTAAATGCTGGATTTGGAAACATTGACCATAATGAGAGCAAATATGTTATTTTAAATGTTTTGTACCAGAAATTAATTTCATTAAGCAAAACTCAGCTTGACTTTAAAAATAATGGAAAAAGATAAGTTTTCAGAGATAGAATTACTGACATTTCCCCTTCAAGAGTAGAAACTGGCAGCCTATGAAAAATCCATATCTTTCCAATTTTTATTATGTAAGTATTCAAAAATATCTATTATATTGTGATCAGGGCAGAGTTTAATGACATCTTTGGCCAAGATGTTACCTTCACCAATGTTGTGTTGGCAGCTTTAGCTCATCAATATGAACATTCCTATTGTATTATATAATAAATACTCCAATAACCATATAGTAGACATGTGTAGATGTATCAGTTTCAGCTCAGACATACAACTATACCATCCCTGTGAATTAGCAACAGTCAAATGACCTAATCCTGGGGTCTATTTTGAGACACATACTTCACAACTATTATATAATCACACAGAGTCATCACTGAAGCGAAATAAAAAGACATTAAAAAATACTAGTAAATTATACATTAAAATAATCTCATTCAATTTAGCAGATGAGTTCTGTAATCCCAAATGGGAATTCAGTCTATAACAGCCTGAGTTAGCATCACAGTGGTTCTCAGATGGTACCACTTTATCACCTGTCATTTAGAAAAGTATAGGGGGCATTCATGGTTGGAACAGTGATACCAGGGTACCACAAAACCACAGTGGCTGCCTCTAATCCTTGCTTCTTCCTCTCTCTCTCTCACTCCAACCACACGAGCATCCTTGATTTTCTTCAAACGCATTAGAAAGTCTTCCACTGCAACTTCATGCTGACTGGCCCCATGCCCAGAATGTCCTACCTACACATCCCCATGGCTAGCTCCTTCACTTCCTTTAGGTCTTTATTCAAGTCACCCTCTCAACAAACTGTGCCTGTCTACCCTGTTTAATTTTTCAAATCCTTATCTCCTCCCCACCACATTCACACAGGCATCAGCATTCATAAATACAAATTCTGCAAACCTCTTCAGTTCAGTTCAGTGGCTCAGTCGCGTCTGACTCTTTGCGACCCCATGGACTGCAGCACACCAGGCTTCCCTATCCATCACCAACTCCTGCAGCTTGCTCAAACTCTTACACTACTCCATTTTTCCTGTGCATTTATTATCTTCCTAATGTACTCAATACTTATTTTGTTGATTATCTGCTTTCCCAACTAGAATATAATCTCTACATAGGAAGGAGTTATTTCTGTGGTTTACTCTGCCTTGTGTCTGACAGCTTTGTATAGTACCTAGAGTATGTGCTCCGTCGTGTCTGACTCTATGTGACCCCACAGACTGTAGCCTGCCAGGCTCCTCAGTCCACAGAATTTTCTCAGCAAGAATACTGGAATGGGTTGCTATTTCCACCTCCAGGGGATCTTCCTGACCCAGGACTGAACCTTCATCTCCTGCATTGGCAGGCAGATTCTTTACCACTAGTGCCACCTGGGAAGCCCCACCTAGAGTGTACAGGATAATAGTTGTTCAGTGGGAAAATGGGGACCTATGATGCTAAGTGTTTTGCCATCTGTTGATAACTTACCAGTATCTGCAGTGAGAGCCGCATGATACAAACAGCATGAAAGTTACAAGGCTAACTCTATCTTTCTCTGCATCTGAAACTTAACTATGAAGCTTGAATCTGTTTTTATAAAAGGACTACTGGCTTACCAAAGGATTTTCACAGAGCACAATTTTCACTTATTATTTATAACACCCCCCCTGAATTTTTTTTCTACTCATTTCTAATTATACCTCTTCTCATTCTCTGTCCTGGTTCCATGTGATAGAACCACACTAAAACTCCTCCTATTTTTTCCTTAGTTATTTAACAATGGTGAGTACATCAGCTGTAAAAAAAAAAATTGAAAAATAATTTGCCATTAAGTGCTTCCCAAATTTCCCAGACTATCTTATTCTTTACATAGTAAAATATTAATAGTTTTGTATTTATGTATTATACAAAATCAATTAGAAATATAAAGTTATATATTCATTATTTATAGAAATGAATATTGGCACTCAAATATTTGTTAAGCAACTAAATGGCTTCATTTTCACACTGTTAGATACAGCAAAACATGTAATCATAAATACAAACATGTAATCATAATTACAAACCCCAATCCTATTCACTCAGTAAGGACATGTTGTCAAAAGACGGGGTTCTTATAGCTTAGAACCTTTTTCATTTTTTTTCCCTAATAAATGGTCACAGAAAATACTAGTTGCTAAATTTTTAGGCAATTCAGTAACATTATTTCTTTTTATCTCCCCAAACACAGACATCCCTCAATGGATAGTCATATGTAATACTTACAGGCTTTAAAATTATGTTCATAGTATAGTACAGTTGAACTTCTCACCTGTAAAACTAAATAAACCTGCCAATTGAAACTACTACTCATTTTTAGTGTTAGAAGTTATGATCATTTTTTTATTCACCTCTCTACTCCCATCCCTTCCACTCAAGCAAAGGAACACTCATCTTAGAAAGTGAAGTGAAAGTGTTAATTGCTCAGTCATGTCCAACTCTTTGTGCCTCCATGAACTGGAGCCTGCCACGCTCCTCTGTCCATGGAATTCTCCAGGTAGGAATACTGGAGTGGGTTGCCATTCCTTTCTCCAGGGGATCTTCCCGACCCAGAGATAGAACCTGGGTCTGCTGCACTGCAGACAGTCTCTTTACAGTCTAAGTCACCTGTGTCTAATATGCAGCTGTTGGTCAGAATGTGTTTTTATGGGATGGTTGATAAAAACAAAGTAAGCATCATGCTCAATGCCATAAGGTATTTTGTGAAGTCTTGACTCTTAACTTTTTTGGTGAAATGTGAGCAATCTATCAAAGGGTACTATTTAAGAGATTTCAAAATCTTTTAAAACAAAGAAGAGAATAAAATATTTTCAATAATGACATGTACCTCTGCTATTGATAGAACTGCTAGAATAAAAACATGGCATTGTTTTAAAAGTTTTCTGAAATCAGAATAAACTGCTGCCAAGTCGCGTCAGTCGTGTCCGACTGTGTGACCCCATAGATGGCAGCCCACCCGGCACCCCTGTCCTTGGGATTCTCCAGGCAAGAACACTGGAGTGGGTTGCCATTTCCTTCTCCAATGCATGAAAGTGAAAAGTGAAAGTGAAGTCGCTCAGTCGTGGCCAACTCTTAGCGACCTCATGGACTGCAGCCTACCAGGCTCCTCCATCCGTGGGATTTTCCAGACAAGAGTACTGGAGTGGGGTGCCACTGCCTTCTCTGCAGAATAAACTAGTGATGTCTAAAACTTCTTTTTGCTCTTGAAGTTGCCTGTTGGGATCTCACAGCGTGAGATGGGAATTTATTTTTTCTTGGCGGTATTTAGATAATTATTACATGTTATCATTAGTACATTTTATGATCCCTGCCCCATTACTAATCCATGTCATATTGGATATTTATGTTTACTAAAACTGATTTTGTTTTTATTAATAGGATGGGTTTACTTTAGGCAATGCTTTACTGCATTAGTAATAACAATTTTACTTAAATATGGCTTTGGTGTACTCCTATGCAAATAATCTTTGAAATCCTAAGAGTCTTTTATTTTCCCAGTAGCCCAGTTGGAGAGTTTTTAATATTACATTGAATCATAACAAAACATGCTGGTTAGAGTCTAACTTAATACATGCAGCTTAATGTTAATTTTCCAACTTCAAATCAGAGATCTAACTATTCCAACATGACTATCTCAAGCGTGATTTTTGTTTTCAACTAATAAAGTCCACAGCTAGAGATTTTTGCATCATAAAAACCCAAAACTATGGAGTAAAAGAATTCAGCAAAAGAAACGGGATCTTTATATAACTAAAAAAATTCGTTGGGAAGAAAAATATCTATCAAGAAGTTTTGATGGTATAGAGCAGAAAGCAAAAATGGAGCAGGTGAATGCCCAAGTGACTGATGTGGGATTCATCATAACTATGTCTGTAATACAGCAGACATGCTTGATGAATATAATAAAAGGGTATGCTTAGGTCCGAAGTTCTTGAGGGAAGAGTTATCCATTTACATGGATAATAAGGGGGGAAAAAACCTCAATAAGCAAAAGAAATCACTTTAAAGTAAGAAACAAAACTAAATGTCACATTTCTTGCTTCACAATGGAACTTCTACTTCAAAATAAATTTCTTATAAATACCCTCGAGAAGGGGAACATACGGTTAATCATCAAAACAAGTATGTTACGATGGTAGAGACGGAAATGAAGCAGACAGTATCAAACTCCACTGGAGCTGAGAAAAACAGAATTGGGTGATAAAAATCACAAGGGAATAAAGTTAGGCCTTCTGCAGTATTATAAAACTTGTCTTTCCTCTTAGAATGGTGAACACTCTGTAGGAATAAGTCAGAGCTATGGTTTACAATACTAAGGAATTAGCTGGCATCAAGTATCTGAATTTTACAAGTTTCAAAGCCTGCCTAAGTATGGTGATCTGGTAAAAGTCAATTATGACCAAAGTCGGTGCACATTCCAAGGCTGTATAGATTCTAACATCTGTATGTGCAGCGTGCATACACACCCTACATCTCTTTAGGTGCTTCCAAAGGGAAATGCTGTGAATCAGGAGGAATAATTGCTTGTATAAGCTGATTAAAAAATTAAAAAGGAGAAAAATGCCTTTTTAAAGAAATGTGGCTAACGTGAATTCTGTTTTAAAAGCTATCTGGTTGATTGAGAGAGTATTGCTATTTTTATTTTTACTTTCCTTGTTTTCAAGATCTTGTCCTACATTTACAATCTACATATTTTAACATTTATGGATAAAAGTGAGAAACGTTAATTTCTTTTTGGAAGATAGGATGAGATTACAATGTATAATTTTGAATGATAAAAGTCATTCTCACAGGAACTGGTAAATGTTTTTAAACCAAATGGTAAAATAAGATTTCAATGACTCACAATATAATGAAAAAAAAAAAAAATACCGTGGTCGTTTAGGTTGCTGCAATTCTTCTTTAAAGCTACATAATTTTTATGTGAGGCAGAAAACTGAACTACATAATGCATTTCTACAATGCATATATTCATCAAAACCATTTACAAAATTATTACTTTCAGCATATTTTAAACTGATTCCTTAATAAATTATGTTTATGCAGTCAAAACAGCATTAACATTTACTATTAGTCACTTAACGGAAGTTAATGGTGAGCTTATAAATGAAGTGCTGCCTTACTTTGATACACTTTAAGAGCAACCAAAAATAAGAGATTCTTTCCCAGAGTTCTATGTATTTATAAAGTGCAAAATAAGCAATTTTAGCAATTCTCAAATGTAGTTCTTCCATGTGTATTTAATCCTAAATATACTTGTAGAAACAGAGTATTTTTCTGCTAAGTCAGGTATGTCTAACTTATCCATTTTATGTTTAAAAACTATCCTGATTGAAGTATTCCATGCTTTATGAAAAGATAAAAAACAGTAAAGACATAGAAACAGTGTGAAGTATTTTACTTTTAATATTCTTAGTGGAGGTTATTTTCAGTGACAATATCTCAAGTCTATAAAACAAAGCAAAAGGCACAAAACTAGAATAATTAAGTACTCATTCCCTGAAAATGAGTATATTACAGAATTAAGGACAGATAAATTTATAAATAAGAAATTCTCTATGTAGATGGGATATTTTTAACAGAGATTGTTGCAGAGAGATTGTTGCTCAGGAATTCTAGTGCGGGTCTACCAATTTTTCTCTAAAGCAAGGGGTGTTCTCCCAAAGTATTGCACAAAATTATCCCTCTTGATTTGTGCTGGCCCATGAATGATAGATATATACTATAAAATGTTTGAAATAGAATGCAATAATGCTTTTCTATAATAAACAGAAAAATAAACTTAAAATTATAATATTTTATAAAGCTGTAAATAAAGCAAGATAATTTGCAGGAAATATAGCAGTATTTTAAGAAGACCCTAGAGTCTAGAGTCTAAGTTATTAACACTTAGCAAACTATCTCAAAATACAAAGATTAGCTTAGACATTTAAATATGATAAAGTTATGACTATAATAAAATGTTAAGAAAGCTCAAATAAAAAAAAATTATTTGGGAGGAGCGTCATTCCATATATAAGATTAGTTTTTTTGGAATTTAAAACAATAAAAGTTATATTTCAAATAATAATAATGTACTGCTCTCCAACTGCCTAATATCTAAAAAGAGGACAAAGCAGGAAAAACAGAATGAATGTCAGTTAGCATTAAAAAAGAATCTGTGCAGTGAACTGTCAGATAAAATAATATTAATAATATATTCATATTTACTTTTAAGGCCATAATTATCTACTAACATAAATTTAATCTCATAAAAATTTATTTAGAAGCTCCAATTTTGATCAGTGTGAAATAAAGTTATAGCTAGGCTAATGTTCTATGTAGCATTTAATTTTAATTTTCTATTGTAAAAATCATATTATTACATTGAAGCACTAAAATAGGCAATCAGCATCACAGTTTCAAATCTTTTTTGTTAACTGGTAGCTGTGGTGGAGCATGAAGCATCACTTTCTCCCAGTACTTTCATTTTAAACAAATCATCTTCATGTATAAAAATAGCAAACTACATTATCTTTTATATAAGATGTTTTCTGTTTCTTGTGTAGAAAAAGCTATATGTAGCTTTCCCTATAGCTTTGAGTACATTCTCTGGTAAAACATCATTCACAGAGACGCAAGATACAGTGTTCATCACCTTGATGCTTAAAATACACCACAAGCAAGAAAACGCAGGCTTAAATTTAAAAACTGGCAAAAATGGCCCAAAAGCTTAAGTGTAAGTGCTAATATTCTACACTGCCTCCAAGTTGAGAAGTAAAGTACTATGGTTTATCTTGTGGTTGTGACTTCATGAAATTTGATATAAAATCTTAATTCTAAAACTGATGATATATTAACTACTTTATTCATACTTACCAAACAAATCAGAATGAAAGATAATTTAGTAGTAACTATAGTCCTGTAAACATCATTACTAAACCTTGGCTAGTTTTACATAGTAATTACTAATTTACTTTATGCATTCTTTAGTTCAAGGCACAAAAATGCTTCCATGTCTACTTTATCATAAACAACTTAAAAAAAAAAAAAACTAACTGTACTGGATATATTTTTACCAGATACATTGTTAGGTCTTGGCATATAAATATCAGCGGGCAGAGTGACTTCATAGTTTAAGTCAGAAAGCGTTAATAGAGGAATTTTTAAAATGTCAATGTTTCTGTTCCTATTTCTAATTAGTTTCTGAGGATGGTGACCAATCCTTTACAAACTGACAAATTCCCTCTCATCAGACACGTTTATCTTACATTCTACAGAAAAAATAAAAAATACTATATCAGCCCTGTTATGGTAAGGGAACTGTCAAGATTTGAAACTTAGTAATAAACTGTAAAAATGTTTTCTTTTTCTTAAATACAGCTAAATGTGCCTCAATGAAGAAAAAATTACTGCAATAACAGTTTCCAACACCCTAAAGAAAATATCTTATGATTTAAATTCTTATATTGATCATATAAAGAACTTGTAAAAACCTGTCATCACCACCTCTACTCAGAATAAGGCAAAATATTAATAAAACGTAAGAACTTCAAGATTCACTGTTCACCAATAAAAGTGCTTTTTGTGTTCTCTTTTGGAAGGAGAAGTTAACTAGGAAGTTAAATAAACTTGGCGAAAAGTATTTCACTCTTCTGTAGATGTGAAAAATTATCTGGCCCAAGATAATATCTATAATCTATAATTTACTGGTGCAGGTAAGCTACTCTTTTCTTTATCCTTTCCCACATTCTTACTTAGATGCCTGGAAAGTTAGACCGAGAAATACAAACCTGTAAAGTATGTATGGCTCGTTTGTACCTCAAAGATATCACATAATATCCAAAAATCAATCTAAACTACTTTTTAATAGGATTTAAATGGTTAAGCAGTGGTTGTGCAAAATACAAGAAAGCAATGTGCTGAACACAGAAGGAAATGAGAAGAGTTATTTTCAAAGCTCGGGAAAACAGCCATAGAACATTACTTGTTCACTGATCATATTGCAGATTTTACGTAATTAATAAATAGATAGTAACAATTTGAGGTGCACTTCCCTTTTTCCCTTAGTTAATTTTTGTCTAACTTAAAATCATGTCTCTCACACAGCAGGCATAAGCATTTTGAATGCCTGTTTATACGGATTCGAAGAAATTAATTGTACATAAAATCTGCTTGAACGTCTTCATCTATTTGACATATAGAATCAGATTATTTTAATTTGCTAATCAGAGACGTATGCTTTTAAACAGACAGAATTTCATTGTGCTATGCACTTTCTACATACAACTAATACCACATCTGCGGCATAATCTGTAACACGTAACACGGCGTTTTACGCCCATGCCATTTACCCATTTCACTTCTGCAGTTTTTAAGTGTTGACGAACTACTTCTTGCCAAAGAAGCCATGTTATATACAACAAAACCTTCGGTTTAAATAAGGGATAAGCTTGTTGTTAACAACTTAGTTTGAAATGTTAACAACCCTTAGGCTGTTAACATAACAACTGGCCATTAATGCGGTAATGACCAATTTGAGAGGAAATTGCACTCTGAGAAATGAATATATTGGCAATCTGGACCAGGGTTTAAATTTGAAAGAGTTAAGATTAAAGAAAAAAAAGTAAAGGTTAAAAGTTTGAGCTTATCAGAAATCAACTAAAAGTTGTATCACACAAAGCAGCAAATAGACTCTTTTAGAGATAAAGATTTCTGAGATTAAACACTATTTTGATAAATTCCCTTCAACAACACACTTACTTGAGACTATCAAATATCAGTTGAACAACTTATTTTTACTACCATAAGGAAGACGAAGACAATACAAGATTACTTTCTCTGCTCTCGACTTTGTTGACAACCGCAAAAGAGTTTCACCCAGGACACAGGTATTTCATTGGCAAATTTGTATTTTTGAGTTAAAAATAGCCAGAGACTTCAAAAGACTCTAAATTTGACTCAATTTTTGTCTTTATTGCCTATTAGAACACTTTAATCTTGCCTAGACTACATAAACTCCTTGTTTTCGAAAGTGTTTTTACACGAATCCACTGGAGATTCTGCAGTGGTAAACAAAAGTCAAAGACAGAGTCCAAAAGCTTGTGGCTATTGGAAAGCAAGATAAAGCAAAACTAGGAAGCAATGTCAAGTCGCTAAAAGCAAATACACTCCATGCAGAAATCAGGCTCTGATTCACAGAGAGCAGAAGAGCATTTTTTATTTGCAAGAGGAAAGTTCCAAGACTGCAGAGTCTACAAGAATTCATGGAATAGCTTAATTCTAATGATTAGCTGCAGTAGTCAGAGCACTGCTTCCCTAAAGCCACTTCCTATTTCCATGGCTGGGACCTTACATGCATTTTGTGCCCTTGGGACACAGAGAAGTGGCAGCAAGTGGTCATAATTAGTCAGGGGGCTGTCAGATGAAGCAGTCCTAAGAGGGGAGAGAGTAGAATCTGATAAACAGTACCAGGCTCACCCTCTTGTAACGACCATTCATCAAACAATATGTTCTTCTATATAGAAACTGAACTGGACTGAAAATAACTGAATTATATATGAAGCAGCACCAAATTCCCTAGAAAACACCTCCCGAAATGACCAAGGAGTTACTGCTGATTGATAAATTTTGTGTCATAAGAGAAAAAAATTTCAAAATAAATCACTTAATGTCAGACTAGAAAAAGTGATTAATTGTATCAAATATGAAAACCCAAATGATGCCATATATCATTTCTCTAATTTGATAGATCCTACTTTATTAATATAAGTAATTTGCAGCTGAATGAAGTCACAAAGTCCCCTGAAAAGCAAAATAATTTTTCTTAAACATAAGTCCATGTGTAGAGTACTAAATGCTAGAAGATTAACCTGCTTCATAGCTTCAGAAGCAAGAACAGCTGCGTTGTCCTGAAACTGTTCAGATGCTTATAGGTTGGAGAGTGGCTATCAGTTCCCTATAATGATGAAGGTCTTTACTTTGTTGTTTTCCATAAAGCTACTGCAAGTCTTGAGGCAGACGAACATTCAAATGCTATCTTTGCGAAGATCACTTGGAACGCCCTGGGGTTTGCGAGCAGGGGGAGGTATATTCACACTTGGAGGAAGTTTTCAACATTCTACTAAAGATCCTTCTAATAAATACCAGATAAGAGTTTCAAACCAACTTTCTCTGACAAATCTGAAACAGAAAGATCATGGAATCACTTTGTGCTATGCTCAGCCCGACCCTGTCACTTTCCTGCTAAGAAAACTTGTATGCTGATTCATACCGAACACCTTGACATGAACTGGAGGTTGGTTCACTTATCCCCAGGTAGGAGCATCAGGCAAGGCAAACAGAAAGACTTTGAGATACTGTGTTTTCCTGACCATGACTCAAGCCCTCGTTTGTGCCACAGATACAGTGCGCTGAAGGCTGCCAGGTGGACATCTTTCAGGAATAGAAGCTGGCAGGAAAGACACAAAACGCACAAGTACACTTACAGAAGTATTCTAAAAGGAATCCAGTGATCACTGGTGTGCAAGGCGAATTCCTACCTCAGATAGTCTCTGCGACAAAGGATAAGGTTAGCTTTTGTGTACAGGGTAGAACCCACTTCTCCCAAACGGCAGTCACAGCAGGCACACTTCAGGCAGTCCTCATGCCAGTATTTGTCCAATGCCTTTAGCAGATACCGGTCCTTGATCTTTCGGTTGCAGCCAGCACAACCTTTCGGCTTGGTGTCTGGCTGGACTGAGAGCATTTGTATACCTGAAGGAAGACAAGAACAAAAAAGAGAGCTGAGACTCCAAAAATGAAGAGGTGTCCGAAGACCTCCATTAAGTTAAACATTTCTGATTGCCATTTTCAAGGAGTGTTAGACTTTCGGCTTCCCTGGTGGCTCAGATGGCAAAATACCTGCCTATCATGGGTTCGATCCCTGGGTTGGGAAGATCCCCTGGAGAACAGAATGGCTACCCATTCCAGTACTCTTGCCTGGAGAATCCCATGGTCAGTGGAGCCTGGCTGAATGACTAACATATGACTGAGTGGCTAACATATGAATATACAGAAATTGAAATAAATTTTGAAAAGAAAGAGGTTCAAACTTTGTTAAGTGTCTTTGTTAAATCATTCATGAAGTTACACCTATAAAGTAGCAAAAACAATCAACTCATCTTATACCTGGTAAGATGATATCATCTACACGAACTAATAGTAAATAATTTTCTATTGGTACAGTTTTCTACATAGGGAAGTTCCTTTCAGGAGAAAATAGGAGTCAATGGTTAACAATCTAGAAAAAAGCTATTTAACAGACTAATCTGTGTACACACTGTAGGAGTCAAGAATGAGTTGGTGGAAGGAAAGTTCATTTTTATGGGATACACTAACCTCACTTAGCAGTAGAGATGTTTATACTTAAGCCTAAGTACAGTCACCCAAAAAGTTCACCAATCCTATAATACTTATTTACATCCAAATACTTCCCTCTATGTCCTTGATATTTCCAAGCATTCATTATGTCAAAAATTTTCAAAATGCATTGACACTCACAAGCATTGGTCCATGCATCTCTTAGTGGCAGATCATCTAACTATAGGCTATATACTTTTATATAAAATTAAACTATAGGATTAAGTAATTTATTATCATAAACATGCACTTATTTTATAAAGCAAAGAAAAAACAACAGAAGACAAAGTTTCAATATATATAAAGTTACACAAACATCCACAGGCAAATATATATTATATACATATATTACACACTACACACATGCTAGACTAGACACAGGGACATTTATACATTTTAGAGACATATTTCTATATCATAAATAAGGAGATGAATTGAATTCTCTGGTTAATACAACTTGATTGAATTTTTTTTCCAGTGAAGGAATATTTGCCTTCTAGTTTCTTCTTTCCTAAATGTCAAACACTCAGTTTTTCAAAAAGCTGAACAAATTATTCACAGTTGCATATGTATCAACGCATTTTAAGTACTCTAAACTACTGATTCCAATTTCTTTTTATTTTACAAATTACGATAGTGTGAGAGGTTCAGGGACTGGCTCAAAGCAGAATGACAGTTCAGCCCAAACTTGATGGCCTTCTTACAATCCAGAGATACCGCTGCTATATTATGCCTCCTCTGTTAGTCAGAAAGTTTTAAACTTGGACACAGAAGGACACAAAACACTAAATGCGTCTGCAATTGAAACAGTATCAAGAAAGAAATACCAAGCCTTAATCTAGAGCATTATCGGTGTGTTCCCTGCTCCCAAACAGCTCAACCTTTCTCGGTTTCCTCTGGTGCCTGATGATAAAGCCTTTACCTTTATTATCTTCACTATCTTTTTCGTTTTTAATCACACTAAGAGACAACAAGACACCATACCCTCACAGCAGAATAACTTTTCTAACTATAAATGATACATGCATTTCACATAATAGCGTTATGATATTGAATTTCCATTAGAAAATAGCTTCTCTGGTTGAGTGATGGAGCAGGGATCAGCAGCTAGGCATCAGAGTAGCTGCTTTTTCTGCATGAGATGCACAGCCGTGGTCCTCGGATCTGCAGATTAGTAGCTGGATTTGTCCAGAGGAGCAGGTGGTATTCCTATAGCCAGCTTTCTATTCCTTTCTTTGAAGGAGCCCGGGGTCTAGTGTAGATTAATCATAACCCTTGATAGTGCTGCTAAATCTCACTCTCTAGAACTTCTAACAAATGAAGTTTCTTTGATCACAACTAGTTAACCGTCTTCTCGCAAGGTTCCACAAGGAATGAATCCCATTAATTACAGTACAGAACATACCTAAGTGCCTCTTAACCGTCTTCCTGGGGGAAGGAAAAACTGTGATATACTAAATGACAGCCTGGATTTCATGATTGAGAACACCAAGAGGTATGCTTAAAGCAGCTAGTCTAATTACCCAATTTATAAGGCTATTGTTTTTTTCATATCATCAAGCTGAAAATGTTTTGATCCAAATCCTTCTTAGTTGTAGCTAAGCTCTGTTTCTCTGAGCTGTGTTCTCATCACCAAGCGTGGAAGGTCAACTATCTTTATTCACGACGCTTTGCGAACAAGACAGGATACCAACCAACATTTGGCACAAGCAACACCACCCTGCTTGTCCTCACAAAATGTTTTTGTTGGGCTGACATTTTAATTTAGCACTCAGAGGCCAATTAATATTTGAAACTCTTACAGAATTCTGTTTGGCCTTGGGCATAGAAGGAGTTTGAGATTTTTACACTCCATCCTGGTACCTTCGTGTCGAAAACAACATCACGTTACTCTTGAAAAGGAAATCATTTTCGATACTCTGCTAGTTAACAGTTGTGGAAAAAAACGACTATTTTGCAGTCACCACGTTACCCTGTACCAAACAGGCATAAACCAGCCGGCAGCCTCCCTTCAGCATCCGGCAGAATGCGTCTGGCTAAGAGTTATGTGTTCAGAGCTGAGAAACATTTTGCAAGTTGCTTATAGCACATCAGGACCCATAACTAGTTTTAGATTGGCATGTAAATTGTTCTGAGAGAAATTCTTATTGCCTCTGAGACCTTGCCATTCTGAGTTATTTGACAGTTTAAGGGAAATCATAATTTTTAAAAAAGACATAAATAATAGCCTGTGCAGTGTGGTGTGCAGAAATAAGTAGAACCATTTCATTTAAACTCTGGTGAGCTTTTAATTGCCTGGATTGCATTGTGAGGCAGCCTGACGCTTGATTAACTCCATTATGTCCCCTTGTTCTGTGCCATTCATCCGCGCAGTCTCAGCTTCAGTAGTTAACACAACAAAGTAACCACAACTCCACAACACGCTGGGGTTAAAAAAAAAATCATAATAAAAGATCTGCAGCACTTAGACCCAGTCTTCTATATTTTTGGACTGACTACACCGCAGTGAGTGGAAAACATTTTGTCCCCGTCGGAAGATGCACAGAGATCAATTTGGGAAAAGGAGCGGGAAGGGGGAATCCATTAAAGGGGGTTGGCAGCATTGAGGTGCCTCAGGAAGATTCGAAAATGGGAATGCAGGTTCTGCAGCTGGGAGCAGTGACACAGATTAAAAGAATTTGGCCAACACCGGCCATTCGATTGCCAAGAGGTACCAAACAAAAGATTTTCTCTCCTCCTGCCCATCTTCATCCTCTCCCCAGCCCCGGCCCGATTGGAGAACTGGATTGGGCCTAAAAGCTTGTTTCTCTCTGTTCACTGGCCCAGAGCGTCCCTACAGGCTGTAACCCCCTAAGGGACAACAATGCAAATAGATGTCCCCAGATCTCAGGAGCTGGAGCTGCTTAACTCTGTTCTGCCCCTTCAACTCCCAACCCTCCCCTCCCCATCCTTCCACCACCACCCCCCTCCCCTTTTTGAGCAATGGAGCTGGGAACCAATTTGATTCCCTTTTTCTCCAATGCAGCTGCAAGGCTCAGAGATACTGACATTTTTCCACTCTTATCAGTTTAATTACAGTTACCATGGCAGCAAAGTGCTAGTGCTTGGCAAAGGCCAACAAGAGATTTGCAAGACTGGGTTCAATTTTGATGCAGCTCACATGCAAAATAAAAAAAAAAATAAGAAACATACATACACTCTAACAAAGAATCCCTTGAGGAGTTTATGTTCCAGCCTTTTGTGGTAGTGTCTCTGCCGCCACACAAGGATGCTTTGCAAAGAATGTAGCAGTTATTTGTTGCACCTAGCAAGATTAATTGGTTTAAGCAGCCGTCTTTCAAAGCAGTTACAAACAATAATATTTCAGATCTTTTCCAAGAGACACAAAAGCCGCGGAAGGGCAAGAAGGCTTTGGAGCAGCAGAGAGTGCCGAGCGCCGGCAAAGTGCATCTATGATAGATTGTAACCTTACCAAAACTTTTCTCCTTTTTCTGCATGAGTTGACTGAGGCGTGCCTGAGTTGCCGCAGCTTCGCATGGAGCACCCAGCCCAGAGGTAGAAGTGGTAGGGGGTTTCCCTCGGATTTAGCTCAAGTGCGGACCCGGTGCGCAGCCTACACCCGCCGAGGACCGACTATTGTGAAGCCCACTTTGGGAGCGGGTCGGAGCGGGCGGCGGGCGTGTGGGGGTGGGGGAAGGGATGAGGGCGGCCAGACGAGATGCGGCGCACACCCGGAGCCCCTCGCCGGGTGGCGGCGTACAAAATGATGGCGAATGACAAAGCCACAAGCTTCCCTAACTCTGCCCGTAATCCCAAATCCCAGCGGCCCCTTTTAGCTTCGTGGTAACAAATGGATTTGATTAAACTGTCACATGCAGCGTTAGCATAGCATATCATGTTCAATATGAAAAAGATCATAAATCTGACTTGTATTTCATAACAGCAATCTGGGTAGCCCCCGTAAAATAAAATGTGCCGCAGCAGTTTGAATTTCCATCGATTAGGACAGGGGCACCTTGCTCCAAGGATCCCCTCTCTTCTCGACACTTCTTCCCAACCTCCCCCTACACCACTGCCCCCTCCCCCCAGACACTCACTTTTCCATCTGGTAGGCACAGTATTTTTGTTACAATGGTACAGTGGACTGGAGGCAGAAGTGGCCTCAGGAACCCAAAGATGGTCATTTCAGTTCATGGGGGAGGGAGGTGATGAATTTCAGAAACTAAGGTCAAAGGGCGGGGGGTATCCGGAACCCACCTAAGACTGCATTCCCTTCCTACGGGCCGGGCCAGGGCAAGCATCTCCTCTCAAACTCTCCCAGCCTCTGTCTCCCCGGGTGTCGGGGGGCTGGGGTTGGGGGTGTAAATGCCGCAGTTGCTCGGGAACTTTGACTATTATCCACTCGAGTCGTAGTTGAGACGTTCCGCGCCGCAGCCGCTCGGCTCTCCCCGCCTTCCAGCCCCATCTTCCGCCCGCATCTATTTCATGTCTCATCATAAAAATAATGAAGCCTCACATGATTTAAACAAAACCGTCTCAGCAGAGCTGCAGCCCGAGTGAAAGTTGCAGTGCGGAGCCGGGCTACAGCTCCAGTTTATGCCTCATTAGGAGAGGCTGGGGAAGAAAAAAAAAAAAAACCACATCCGCACACGCACGCGCGCACCCGCAGACACACACACACAACCACAAATAAGCCGCCGCGTGTGCATCCAGTTGCTGCACTTACCTTCTCAATTAAGCGATACAGGGGGAGGCCGTTCAGAAAGCACAGTGGCTGCTTTGTAGCTCTTCTCCTTGGGAAAGGTCAAAAAGAAGCATTGTTTGAAAAAAAAAAAAAAGGAGGGGGAGGGAGGAATCTTTTTTTTTTTTTTTTTAAGTTTAAAATAATGAGGTCCTCCAGGATCCGCCGAGCAATGGTGTTGACCGCATCTGAGCCACAGGTGTCCTCCTTTTAGGCAACTGCAGTCGAAGCTGTCTCTCTTTCTGTCCTGGCTCAACACAACTTACCCCGGCAGCACGCGAGGAGCCGAGCTGAAGCAGCCCCGGCTCTCAGCTGCAAAATGCAATCCCTTCCCAGCCAGACCTAATACAGCCCAAGAAAAGGTCACTCAGTTATTACTGAGCCGGCGGAGCCCAGGCAGCGCTTGTCAAGACCACAGAGAAGCAGCTCCCTTCCGATTTAAGACTATTTACCTCTCGCCCCCACCCCTCCCCTCTCCTCTCCCTTTCCTTCTCTCCCTCCCTCTCTCGCTGGCTCCCTCGCTCGCTCGCGGGTGCCTGTTCTGCAGCTCAGTCAAGTAACAGCCGCCCTCGGAAAGTGCAAAGCAGCCACAAGACAGATCGGGCTTTGTTGCTAATTTCCCAGGGTGAAAATTTACAAGCCTGCGAGTTGCAGTCAGCATCACCCCACGCATATGCTGCTCGCCAACGCTGAGGACGACCCACCCCCCCCTCCAACACCCCTCCCGGGGCGCACAGAATGGGACCTCGGCTGGAGTCGACTTGGAGGGGTTGTGGGGAGGAGGACAGACCCTACCTCCTGGTCCCGTCCAAAAGAAGTCCTGCGACAGAGCTCCGGAGGCAAAGGGTAGGGATCCTAAAATAACCGGGGCATTTTTGGAATAGGTGGCCACGTTGAAAGCAAACTGTCTTCCAAAGCCAGTTCTGAAGCTGCCAATTATGGAAATTAAAATAAAAGCCAGGGAATCAAACTGCTAGCAGAATACACTGGGAGAGCGCGCAACCCTCCCCTTGGAGAAACGTCTGGGGGTGGCTGCAGTCGCCCGGTTCTCTGACTTCTGTTCATGAAAGTCGCTCCAAAGTCGCTGCTCCGCAGGGCAGGTCTGCCACACAAGCCGGGTCCAGAGATGCCACGCTCCCCTCTCCTCCTGTGGCCCAAGAACCAAACTGTGAACTTGTTCCGCCTTAACTGATACTGAACCCCTTTCCACCCTCACGGAACACTTCCTGCAATTACTTGAATTCCTCACAATTTAAAACTCACACGGTAGAATGAGAAACACCCAAGAGCACCTAGAAACTTGATTTTAGACTAACTTGGTCAAAAAAGTGTCTTCAGCATCACTGCCTGGTCTTCATAGACTGGTTTTAGAGGCCTGGAAAGATTTCTTTTTCTCCTTGAAAAAGGTCCCTTTCTTCCCCAGCCTCCTCTTCTCTTAACTTTACTTTGCATGCCAGCTTTAAAATATCTTATATATTTTTCTAAGTTTTCCAACTTCAAAGTCATCCTTTTTTTTTTTTTTTTTTGGCAGCTATCATAGCATCCCCACCAGATTTTAAAAAGCCC
>NC_030812.1:91718804-91861304 GCF_001704415.2 Capra hircus | reverse complement strand
TTTTCATGAAAAAATGTTTTTTAAAAAGGACAAATGATACCTCTAGAAAGAAATGGATATGAATTTTCATTTAGAATGACCTAGGGTGGGTAATAAACTTAAGAGAAATAGTATTGTAATAGGAGATACTCTAGTTTATATGACAGAAATCATCCCACCCCTTCCCGCCCCACCTCCCTCCAAAAATTAACACAGGCTTGACACGTTTCTTCTGAATCAATCCATAGGATCAGTGTGTTCTCAGCTTAAGCTGCATGACAAAATTAAACTTTAAGTGTTGCCAATATTCTAAATGATTTTAGAAAATATTTGCTAATTTTTTTACCTATATAAATATCACAACAAACTTCTTCTGTTCTTACGGATTACAAGCTAAGCAATCAATCCTTTGCCTCAACTACCAGTTTTGTAAGTTTGCATTCCTAGATCAAATTTCTCCTTCACAATTGCACATTTGTGTTTCAGTTTTCCAGGTGTTGAACAGAATCATCAGCCACTGCTAGGAGAAAACTTATCTGAGGCTTTAAAATGATAGCATGTTTTAGGAAACTGAGCCAATCACAGCCTTGGCCATTGGTAATACCTCTTCAATCTGATAACAAGATTTAAAAAAAAAACAACAATATTTAATTTTTATGTGGAAAGCGTTTGTTACCTCTTCACGTTTCAGAGACAAACGTAATATGTTTGGTTATCTTGGTTGAATTCTTTTAGAGGTATGATATATATAATTCAAAAGAGGATGACAATTTATAATCCTCAAAGTATTTCTTTTCGAGTCTGCACACTGGTTGCAAAGTTTACATCTATATGTGACCATAAGCCAAGTAGATAGGCGATGAAATCTGCCAAAGGTACTACATTTAATTCAGATCCTGGTCTTTCCTGTCTTTCTTTTAGGATTCAATTGCCTAAATGTCTCCCGTTTAACCTCCCCCCACACCCTGCCCCCGAGAAATGGGTATTCAGATTTTCAAGCAAAATTTCAATGCATGTCATTCCGTTTGTTAGGCTCTCTGAACTGGTACAAAAAATGTACAGTTAAAAACAGTCCCATTTTACAAGATTAGAGATAATGTACAGGAAACATTACACGCTACAGTAACTAGCAGATAGAAAGTTCTCAATAAATGGTAACAGTTATATTCATATTCAATATGGCCTAGCTCAATGTTTTACTCTTTGAGGAAGGGTCATTCTTGTTGTAATCTGCTCTTTATCTCTCTGTAACACTTTGTGTTCTTTTATCATTATTATTAAATTTATTTATTTAAATTGGAGGCTAATTACTTTACAACATTGTGGTCATTTCTGCCATACATTTGTGTTCTTTAATGAAAGTTAATTATAGTCAGTCTGTAGTCCCTGCTTGCTGTAGTCTGCATATTTGTGTCCCACCAAAATCTTGAAATGCTAATGCCTAGTGTAATGGTATTAGGAGCAGGGGTCTTTGAGAGGTCAGGAGGGTGGAGCCTTCATGATTAGTGTTCTCATAGAAGAGACACTACAGAAATCTTATGCATCTCCCACCATGTAAGGACTAGTAAGAAGGCACAGCTAGAAGCACCAGGAAGAGGATTCTCAAGAAAACATGACCATGCTGGCACCTTGAACTTGAATTTCCAGCCCCCAGAACTAAATTTCTGTTGTTTATAAGCCACACAGTCTGTGGTATTTTGTTAAAGCACCCCGAATGGACTAAGAAACTAAGGGTTTAAATTTTGCCCTAATTAGCTTTGCATTCCAAACAGTGCCAAGTGAAGTGTCTGGCTCACAGCTGACATTTACTAAATGCTGATTAAAATGATTTGAATTAAACAAAGAAGTCTCAGTCCCAAGGATTCAAAATGAAATTTTGAATCTAAGTAATTGATAAAAATAACTTTAAACATATTAAAATCAGATGCTACTTGACACTAGTATTCAGATATTTTTCATGCTAAGGATACCTTCAGAAGATTTATTACAGCATCATATATGGATTTGTTTCATCATTGTCTTCATGATTCCATCATAAGTTCTTGGACGCAGAACCTATATATCCATATTTTCAGGGTCTGTCAAAGTGCTTAGTCCACATTGTTGTTGTTCAGTCGCCCAGTTGTGTGTGACTCTTCATGACCCCATGTACTGCAGCTTACCAGGCCTCCCTGTCCCTCACCATTTTCCCAAGTTCATGTCCATTGCATCGGTCATGTCATCTAGCCATCTCATCCTCTGATCTTTCTTTTCCTTCAGTAACTACTTAATAAATGTTTACTGCATAAATAACTATATAGAAAAATGATGAATGAATAGAAAGGCTCAAAGAATAATAGATTTGAATAAAATTATTACTTAAAATTACTAGTTTTGTGAGACAAAGAAAAGTGAGACAAAAGACGGAGGTCAGTGGAATTTTCAACGCCAACAAGAATTGCAACAATTTCCTGTGGTGTACAGAAATACTGAGTGTTTTGTAAGGTTTATAGTGGTAATACTATTTAGGCAAATAATACTTATCAGTTGAAAGTAATATCTTTAAGATGCTATTAGTAATGAAGAACATCTTGAATAACTTATTTAAAACAGTCCTAATATGTAACTTTGGCCAATTACGCCTTAACATACTTAGAAAACACTAAAAAGACAAAACATTGAATCAAGTCTCAAAGAGCCTAACACTAGAATCTGGGAGGAGCTTCTGCTAACCAGTAGTAGGTCAGTTTTCATGGTATTCTCAGGTTTCTCTCAAGACAAAGGGAATACTTAAAAGTGATAGGAAGACACATTTTATTGATAGTTTCTTTATGTTTCCTGGGTCTATATTCAGGGTATATAGTAACCCATAAAAAGACTATCCAGGTGTTGATTCTGAAGTATTTACATGCCTACTCTCAGACCTCTCCCAATTTCCCTGTTGCCACCTTTCTCGCTATTCAGAAAGAACATCTTTCAGAAACAGCTGAGCAGAAGGTATAGAGAGGGACCACTGACTGCTCACTGCAAATGTGTGCAGATGGTGACAGGCGTATTCAGAAACAGTGGATGGATAGACTTTTAGTTTGTTGTCTATTACACTTTCTCAAAGTTTCAGAAGAAAACACCAGAGGTAGAATAGATGTTGTCCAGTTTCTCAGTCATGTCTGACTCTTTGTGACCCCATGGACTACAGCACGCCAGGCTTCCCTGTCCTTCACCGTCCTCCAGAGCGTGCTCAGACTCATGTCCATTGAGTCGGTGATGCCATCCAACCATCTCATCCTCATGAGATGTGAATAGAAAAAATAGAAGTGGCCACTTCAATTAATTAATTCAATTCAATAGAGTGAATGACTGCTAGGAGCTGAGAATCACATTGTAATCTGGCACATTAACTTCCTTTCCAGGTGTGAATCTGAGAAGGAGATTTTGTTGTCACCAATTCATTAGAGACTGTGATTTAGGGTGATTCATCCATTCTATATTAGGAGACTCAACAGAGTTTACAAAGTGCCCCCATTTGATAGTTTGTAAAGAGAAGAAAAAGGCAAAACAATATGTAACAACAACAATGAAATACCATGGAATAAGGGAAAAGAATTACTAACTTGAAGGCTCAGAGAAAGAATATGTTTCTACAAGTTATATCTTGTAAGAATCAAGAGAACATTCTGAAACTTTTGGCTTTACTCAATAAAATGCGAGAACAATGAGCCCCATTGAAGCAGGAACCACTGGCAATAAAGAACAGAGTGAGATAAAAATGGGATATATTTAAGTGAAAGAATTTCAATAAGTGTAAAATGCAAAACAGGAAGTTTGAGGTCCACATTCTAAAAGGTATTGAGAGCATTGAACATAGTAATAATCATACAGAAATATGAATCAGTGATGTGAAATATGGGCTTGAGAAGCTCTCCTAGAATGTACACAAAAGGCTAAAGAGATAAAAATTATGAAAGAGAACGTGATAGTTAATACAACCTAAAATGGAACTTCTATATCTGACTAATTAGTGTTCTTGCCAGGGAAACAAAACATAAGAAACAGAAACAGTAAATAAAGATATGATAGAAGAAAACTTGACTGATTAATTGGCACAAGGAGATTTGAGTGACTTTACTAAATTGAAGATAAAACAATAAAGAGGACCTAGAACACTCATACTGAAAACTTTTTGAATTGCAAAAGAAATGAATTCTAATTTAAAAATTGTCAAGTATCCAAATAGTGAGGGAAAAGGACAATAAAGGATTATCCACTAAGGAAAAATATATCCAGCTAGTTTCAGATACTACAAGTAAATATTCTAAGACAATGAAAAACATCTAAGAATTTTGAAAAGATAATTATTGTGACCTAAAGATTTCACATTGAAACAATTTGGCTTTTCTTATGTAAAGGCCATTTAAGGATGGTTTCGGGTGCATTTGTAGTCAGAAAAATAACATTTACATAACTTTAAAACAAGTTATTTGAAAAGTTGCTCCCAATCAATCTCAGAGAATCAGAATTAAAAACGTAAAGGTGGGAAGTTCATGGCAAAAAATGATGTTAGGATTTTTTTGTTGCTCTTTTTATATCAGAATATCTGGGGTTCTTTTATGTAAGGCATTGGTAGAATGATTCTGTAAGCCAGACATTTTTTCATTTGTTTCTCTCCAAGTCTCCCCTCTTTCCCATCTCTAGGAAACATATTTCTTATGCCTCATTCTTCATCTCACAGCTCAGATGGAATCTTTTCTTAGGTCCACTGACTTAACAACTAATTAGGACTTGAGAGATGGCTAAAAAATATATTTACATGGCTGAGATATTACACTTGACAAAGTTTTCTTTTCTATATGTAAGACAATAGATTGGCCTTTTTCATACTAACTTTTCCTCTTTAATGAGGTTTATATGGTGACTAGATTTGTTTTAGATTAGGACACTATTAGGAAGGTAAATTGATTCTCTCAAAATCCCACAGTTAGTAAAAATTAAATTTGAATTTGTATCTTCTGACTTGAAATAAAATACTCCATTAGCCGTCTAATTTATGACTGCTTCATAGATTTTCAGAAAATGAAACTTAATATTTTTTTCTTGGTTTTAGTTCAGAAAAAAAGAAATAATCCTTATGTCATTAGTATAGACAGCTGTTGTTTAGTCACTAAGTCATGTCTGATTCTTTTGTGAACCCATGGACTGTAGCCTGCCAGGCTCCCCTGTCCATGGGGTTTTCCCAGCAAGAATGCTGGAGTAAGTAGCCATTTCCTTCTCCAAGGGATTTCCCAACCCAGGGATCGAACCTGCATCTCCTGCATTGGCAGATAGGGTCTTTACCACTGAGCCACCAGGAATGTCAATATTTATAATTAGTTTAACCTATATTGTTCAACTCTGAGATGTATAGTTATCCTCCATAAAGATATTCATGTCTGAAAAATCACTTTTCTAATTCCTAGTTGGTATGATAGATTACAAACTATTTTTTTAAAAACATCTATTGTTTTGATTACTCTGAATCAGATAATACCCCAGCATTAAATTTTTTGGAGAGAAATATGATGACTCTTAGGTTTAACTAAAATTTAAATATTAACTTTGATATAATTTCAAAATTTTGAAAAGTTGCTAAAATAGTACAAGAAACTTATACTTAAATTCACCAATTACCTTTATGTTTCCTCATGATGTACTCTGCTTATTTAACTTCTGTGCCAAGTACATCATGAGAAACGCTGGGCTGGAAGAAGCACAAGCTGGAATCAAGATTGCCGGGAGAAATATCAATAACCTCAGATATGCAGATGACACCACCGTTATGGCAGAAAGTGAAGAAGAACTAAAAAGCCTCTTGATGAAAGTGAAAGAGGAGAGCGAAAAAGTTGGCTTAAAGCTCAACATTCAGAAAACGAAGATCATGGCATCTGGTCCCATCACTTCATGGGAAATAGATGGGGAAACAGTGGAAACAGTGTCAGACTTTATTTTTTGGGGCTCCAAAATCACTGCAGATGGTGATTGCAGCCATGAAATTAAAAGACACTTACTCCTTGGAAGAAAAGTTATGACCAACCTAGATAGCATATTCAAAAGCAGAGACATTACTTTGCCAACAAAGGTCCATCTAGTCAAGGCTATGGTTTTTCCGGTGGTCATGTATGGATGTGAGAGTTGGACTGTGAAGAAAGCTGAACACCACAAAATTGATGCTTTTGAACTGTGGTGTTGGAGAAGACTCTTGAGAGTCCCTTGGACGCAAGGAGAGCCAACCAGTCCATTCTGAAGGAGATCAGCCCTGGGATTTCTTTGGAGGCAATGATGTTGAAGCTGAAACTCCAGTACTCTGGCCACCTCATGCGAAGAGTTGACTCATTGGAAAAGACTCTGATGCTGGGAGAGGTTGAGGGCAGGAGGAGAAGGGGACAGGAGAGGATGAGATGGCTGGATGGCATCACTGACTCGATGGATGTGAGTCTGAGTGAACTCCGGGAGTTGGTGATGGACAGGGAGGCCTGGCGTGCTGTGATTCATGGGGTCGCAAAGAGTCGGACACGACAGCGACTGAACTGAACTTCCCCATTTACTTTATCATTCTCTTCCATCTGTATATTTATACACATATGCATATTTTCCTTCAAATATTTGAAACTACACTAGAGACATCATGAATCCACAGTCCAAAATTCATCAATTATCTCAGTAAGATCCTCCATAGCTCACCTCCTTCCTGTCCCCATTAAGGATACAATCCAGGATCATGCATTGCATTTAATTGTCATATTTCTACTTTTCTTTCATTATGAAAAGGTTTGAAGTCTTGAACATGTTTCTTTTCATGGTCAATGAAGATCAGAGATTTATCTTCACATTTATCTAGGAAACCACATGGAACAGCAATCATTTTGTGCCTTTGGTCACTGACCCTCAAAGTAAGTTTTCTGAGACTTGAGCTGAGCTTCCTTTCACCCTGAGCCTGCCACCTCTTACAGGTTGATCTTGCTATGAACTATTACACAAAGCTGTCCTATGGAACTTTCTAGGATGATAGAAATATTCTCCATTTGCAAAACTATCTAGTACTCCAATCACTACTATATGTGGCTATTTAGCACATGAAATGTACTTTATACAACTGAAAAAGTGAATCTTTAATTAATTTAAATTTAACAGCAGACAGTATTCATTTTTGCATTTTAAGAATTATTTTCTTGTCCTTTGTACATTTAGAAATTCTTTACATCTGGATGGCCTGATATTATTTCCACAGTACAGAAAATCCTACCTATTCTAGTAAGTCCAGATCTAGATTTATCTTCTGAAAGGCACCATTGTGACGTTGAGTCCATGCCAATGTCTTTTTTTTTTTTTTCTTAAATGATTTGGGTAATTTTCTTTCTCCTCCATTTTCTTTCTTTTATTTTTTAAAAATAATTTGATTTATTTTTTACTGTGCTGGGTTTTCATTGCTGGGTGGGCTTTTCTCTTGTCACAGCAAGCAGAGTCTACTCTCTCATTTTGGTGCGTGGGTTTTTCATTGCAGTGGCTTCTCTTGATGCAGAGTTCAGGCTCTAGGGTGCTTGCGCTTCAGTAGTTGCAGCTCCTGGGCTCTAGAGCACAGGCTCAATAGTTGTGGCCCACGGGCTTAGTTGTCCTGCAGCATGTGGGATCTTACCAAATCAAGGATCAAACCCATGTCTTCTGCACTGGCAGGCAGATTCTTTACTACTTAAGCTGAGTCACTCAGTCACATCTGACTCTTTGTGATCCCACGGACTGCAGCATGCCAGGCTTCTCTGTCCTTCATCATCTCCCGGAGCTTGCTGAAACTCATGTCCATCAAGTCGGTGATGCCATCCAACCATCTTATCCTCTGTCACCCCCTTCTCCTTCTGCCTTCAATCTTCCCCAGTCTTTTCCAGTAAGTTTGTTCTTCACCTCAGGTGGGCAAAGTATTGGAACTTCAACTTCAGCGTCAGTCCTTCCAATGAATATTCAGGACTGATTTCCTTTAGGATTTTTACCACTTAGCCACCAAGGAAGCCCTGATCTCCCCTTTCTTGTAAAATTAATCATACCACTCCTTTAGTAATTAACACACCCTATTATACATTTTAATTTAGCTGCTTCACAAAACTGTGTTTTTCTCCATAAGACAGAAAACTCTGTGAGGTCAGAAACTGTATCTAACATTTCTTTTGCATTCCTCTTGGCAACCTAGCATGTGTTGGGCACCTACTTTATGGTCAGTACATCTCTATTGCTTGAATACATAAAGTAGGTTATATTGAGAAGCAGGGTGACTGGGTGGTGCTTGAAGGTCAAAAGCCCCACTGTTTCCTCCTAGAAGTGATGGCAAATTTTGATAATCTTCCTGTCAGTTCCAGAAAAGTCTCATACAGTTAGGGAGTCTGGCAAGAAAAGAACTATCTTAGGAATTGTAGTGTATTGTTTAACAATATTGCATGTACAGGTTTCCCTGGTTTTCTTGCAATATAAAATACACCTAAGCAGAACAGAGTACAGGAGTGAAATTATAAGCTTTCTCTCATGTGTGTAGAAAGCCACATGGTGGCTCCCAGCGCTAGTGATTTCAGATCAGGGTAATAGTTCTGTTTTGCCTTTCTTACAACTTGAAATGGTTGGCTATATTATTTGCATATTGGGTCTATTCAAACTGTTAGGGTGAAGACGGTTACTCCTGAACTTTCTAGACCAGAGTGGGACAAGAAAACAAAAGCTAAGACAAATAATAGAAACAATGGAACACACTGCTAATAATTTAAAATCACCCAGACAAAACATCCCTGAATAACATGTTGAAATTACTGATAAGTTTGAAAAGATATACCATATTGAAGTAACAATGCAGTGTCAGTAACATTTTTGAAAATAGTCAACAATGTTTAGAATTTGTTTATACATATGCCTTGTATTTTAGATGGAACAGCCAAGAAAATCTTATTATTACAGACTTTACTAGGAGATCTCTGAGGTCCCTTCCAGCTTTAAAATGCTGAATGTAATTCAGAATTTATGATAATTTGAACTAGGCTAGGCTGAAATTTACTTTTGTATGATCTATGAAGCTAGATTTGCTAATAGTGTAAACAAGTTTGCTTGAGGCTTTTAACCAAGCTGTTCTTAAAGATTTTAACACATTGTGTGATACAAATGGGTCTAACTAATTTCAAATGATTCTCACCTATTTATTAAAGCATGCAATGAAAATCTGTTACTTAGAAGTGCTTTTATTAGCAGCTAAATTTACAATGTGAATTTGAAAGTAATATATCTGCATTTTTTATTAGAGTTTATAGTTTTTGTCAATTCACGTTGGTTTTTCCAAGGGTTGTGTATATCAATGAGGTTTCCCTATAATTTGAAATTATTGTTTCAAATAGAATTATCTATTTCAATAGTTTATTTTCCCTCTTGTTTATAGTATCTCTTCTCTATCACCTTGAGAAAAATGTTTTTTAAAAATATACTTATTAGCGATGGATACTATTTCATTGCCAACTAAGGTAAGATTGGACTTTCACGATAACTTAATTACATTTCAAGGAATAATTAAAAACCCAGAGCTTCCTATTATTAGCTTTAAATCTAATATCCTTTTATAATTCTTCAAGAGTACAATGAATTAATATTGAAACTGTAAGATTAGGTTGATTCTTGTAAAGTCTTAAATTTTTTTCTTCCATAGTTATCTTAATTATTTTATCTTGATGTTAAAATAATTCTCCATGTATATAAAGGCTAAGAAATATTCTGTACTATATTGTGGAACTGAAAATTTACTCTAGGTAACAGTGTTCAATTATTTATTTCACTTAAAAATAGCAAAAATTTTTCTAAAGACCTGTACAGATAATACGTTGTAGTTTAGAAAAATGAATGTCAAAAATGTTTACTCTAAAGATCTTACATACAGTTTAGAATGATAATTTGAGAATCAATTAATTTAAAATACAATGTAGGAAATATTTGCTATCACTCACTAGAGTTAAAATATGAAATCAGGGAGCTTCCACCTTGCAATGCGGGAGACGCGGTTCAATCCGTCTGGGAAGATCCCACATGCCAAGGAGCGCCTAAGCCTGTGTGCCTAGAGTCTGTGCTCTGCAATGAGAGAAGTCACCGCAATGAGAAGAAGCCCACCCATAACTGGAGAGCAGCCCCCACTTGCTGCAACTAGTGAAAGCTCACATGTAGTGGAAGACTCAGTTCAGCCAAAAATAATTAAAAATAATAAATGAAATCCATTCCACCAGAAAGTATCATCTGCATAAAATCTCCATAGTCTCCTTGCACAAAAATATTTTAAAAATTATATATGTAGTAACATGTACGATAGTGGTATTTTATTGTGCCATTGGCTTGATTCTACAGGCCATGTTTATACTGATAGGAAGCAGTGCTTATGATAATATCAAAGACATACAATTCAGTGCCAAATTAATGTCTCAGAAGTGCTTAAAATATTTTAAAACATTTAGAATATATATTATGGTAATTTTCAGTTAAATATCATTTATTAAATATCTGATATACCGCTTGCATTAGCTTGAATGCTGTGTATACGTTATCTTACTTAATCCTCGTAAGAATCAATGAAGTAGGAGCTATGATTATCTTCATTAATGGGGAAATTGGGGTCTTAAGAGAGAGTTCCTACCAGTATATGGCAAACAAAGCACTTGAATAAACATCTGGCTGTAAAACCTATGCTCTTAAACTTCAAGTTATTGTCTTTCTAAGTAAAGCTTTTTTATTTTCTCACAATGTCACAGGCAGTAATTATCTTAATGCCCTAATCTCTCCATATGCTAAATACAAATAAGTCATTAATGTTGCTAAAAAATTAGAGGTATTTTTTTAAAGGCATGAAATTATTATATTGGAAGATGTGAGGAAACTAGTCTAAGACTTCAGATGATTTAAATGGTGGTGTATCAAAATTTGAATGTAGTTACTGAGAGATTGCTTTGCAAGCAATTCAAATGAGCATCTTTTGAAATTCCATCTGATTCCATCAATTTTTCAATGTTAAACTCTTCAGCTGAAATTCCTTATAGTAATGAAATGATTTTTTGCCTCATTCAACCTAGGACTTCTGAACCAATGCCAGTTGGTTGGAAAGGGTAGGTTTCACTCATTACTTCATAACATAAAGGAAGTGCAATGACGTAGACAATATAATCTGTTGAGGAAATATTGGTTTCTAGAGATTCTCACATATAACGCTTAAAATTTAGTGATCTCCAAATCCCTTCCTTGTTCATTTTATTTTTTCCTCTCTCTCTAAAGTGAGTATTATTCCAGATTGTGCAATAAGTATTCCTTAAATGCAGATAGCACTCAACTCAAAGCAACCTATTTTGATGTTACCATTTTAGCTTGATTTTCCCTAATAAGTGAACAAACAATTGACACAAAAAAATAGAATCAAGAAAGGATTTAACTGCACATGAAAAAACTACAGTAGGTGAAGAATAATATCTTATTGAAATATTTATGCATAATAGTATTATAGATCCAATATAATGATGAAAATTCCAAGATGAAAATTTGTCTTCGTGGAATAATGACCAAAGCTCAGGGATCAGAAATTATAACCATTAAAAATTTGATTTTGATAAAAATTGACTTAGTAATCAAATTATTCTCATAAACTTCCATGGCAAATAAATTCATTTCAGTTCAGTAGCTCAGTCATGTCCGACTCTTTGCGACCCCATGAATCGCAGCACACCAGGCCTCCCTGTCCATCACCAACTCCCGGAGTTCACTCAGATTCATGTCCATCGAGTCAGTGATGCCATCCAGCCATCTCATCCTCTGTCGTCCCCTTATCCTCCTGCCCCCAATCTCTCCCAGCATCAGGGGCTTTTCCAATGAGTCAACTCTTCGCATGAGGTGGCCAAAGTACTGGAGTTTCAGCTTTAGCATCATTTCTTCCAAAGAAATCCCAAGGCTGATCTCCTTCAGAATGGACTGGTTGGATCTCCTTGCAGTCCAAGGGACTCTCAAGAATCTTCTCCAACACCACAGTTCAAAAGCATCAATTCTTCAGTGCTCAGCCTTCTTCACAGTCCAACTCTCACATCCATACATGATCACTGGAAAAACCATAGCCTTGACTAGATGGACCTTTGTTGGCAAAGTAATGTCTCTGCTTTTGAATATACTATCTAGGTTGGTCATAACTTTTCTTCCAAGGAGTAAGCGTCTTTTAATTTCATGGCTGCAATCACCATCTGTGTGATTTTGGAGCCCCAAAAAGTAGTCTGACACTATTTCCACTGTTTCCCCATCTATTTCCCATGAAGTGATGGGACTGGATGCCATGATCTTCGATTTCTCAATGTTGAGCTTTAAGCCAACTTTTTCACTCTCCTCTTTAACTTTCATCAAGAGGCTTTTTGGTTCCTCTTTATTTTCTGCCATAAAGGTGGTGTCACCTGCACATCTGAGGTTATTGATATTTCTCCCAGCAATCTTGATTCTTGTTCTTCTTCCAGCCCAGCGTTTCTCATGATGTACTCTGCACAGAAGTTAAATAAGCAGGGTATCAATATATAGCCTTGACACACTCCTTTTCCTATTTGGAACCAGTCTGTTGTTCCATGTCCAATTCTAAATGTTGCTTCCTGACCTGCATACAGATTTCTCAAGAGGCAGGTCAGGTGGTCTGGTATTCCCATCTCTTTCAGAATTTTCCACAGTTTATTGTGATCCACACAGTCAAAGGTGTTGGCAGAGTCAATAAAGCAGAAGTAGATGTTTTTCTGGAACTCTCTTGCTTTTTCCATGATCCAGCAGATGTTGGCAATTTGATCTCTGGTTCCTCTGCCTTTTCTAAAACCAGCTTGAACATCAGGAAGTTCACAGTTCACGTATTGCTGAAGCCTGGCTTGGAGAATTTTGAGCATTACTTTAATACCATGTGAGATGAGTGCAATTGTGTGGTAGTTTGAGCATTCTTTGGCATTGCCTTTCTTGGGATTGGAATGAAAACTGACCTTTTCCAGTCCTGTGGACACTGCTGAGTTTTCCAAATTTGTTGGCATATTGTGTGCAGCACTTTCACAGCATCATCTTTCAGGATTTGAAATAGCTCAACTGGAATTCCATCACCTCCACTGGCTTTGTTTGTAGTGATGCTTTCTAAGGCCCACTTGACTTCACATTCCCAGATGACTGGTTCTGGATGAGTGATCACACCATCGTGATTATCTGGGTCATGAAGATCTTTTTTGTATAGTTCTTCTGTGTATTCTTGCCACCTCTTCTTAATATCTTCTGCTTCTGTTAGGTCGATACCATTTCTGTCCTTTATAGAGCCCATCTTTGCATGAAACGTACCCTTGGTTCCTCTAATTTTCCTGAAGAGATCTCTAGTCTTTCCCATTCTGTTGTTTTCCTCTATTTCTTTGTATTGATCACTGAAGAAGGCTTTCTTTTCTCTTCTTGCTATTCTTTGGAACTCTGCATTCAGATGTGTATATCTTTCCTTTTCTCCTTAGCTTTTCACTTCTCTTCTTTTCACAGCTATTTGTAAGGCCTCCCCAGACAGCCATTTTGCTTTTTTGCATTTCTTTTCCGTGCGGATGGTCTTGATCCCTGTCTCCTGTACAGTGTCACGAACCTCATTCCATAGGCACTCTATCTTTCAGATCTAGTCCCGTAAATCTATTTCTCACTTCCACTGTATAATCATAAGGGATTTGATTTAGGTCATACCTGAATGGTCTAGTGGTTTTCCCTACTTTCTTCGATTTGAGTCTGAATTTGGTAAACGGAGTTCATGATCTGAGCTACAGTCAGCTCCTGGTCTTGTTTTTGTTGACTGTATAGAGCTTCTCCATCTTTGGCTGCAAAGAATATCATCAGTCTGATTTTGGTCTTGACCATCTGGTGATGTCCACGCGTAGAGTCTTCTCTTGTGTTGTTGGAAGAGGGTATTTGTTATGACCAGTGCATTTTCTTGGCAAAACTCTATTAGTCTTTGCCCTGCTTCATTCCGCATTCCAAGGCCAAATTTGCCTGTTACTACAGGTGTTTCTTGACTCCCTACTTTTGCATTCCAGTCCCCTATAATGAAAAGGACATCTCTTTTGGGTGTTTGTTCTACAAGGTCTTGTAGATCTTCATAAAACCGTTCAACTTCAGCTTCTTCAGCATTACTGGTTGGGGCATAGACTTGGATTACCGTGATATTGAATAGTTTGCCTTGGGAAAGAACAGAAATCATTCTGTCATTTTTGAGATTGCATCCAAGTACTGCATTTCAGACTCTTTTGTTGACCATGATGGCTACTCCATTTCTTCTGAGGGATTCCTGCCCGCAGTACTAGATATAATGGTCATCTGTGATAAATTCACCCATTCCAGTCCATTTTAGTTCACTGATTACTAGAATGTCAACGTTCACTCTTGCCATCTCTTCTTTGACCACTTCCAATTTGCCTTGATTCATGGACCTGACATTCCAGTTTCCTATGCAATATTGCTCTTTACAGCATTGGGCCTTGCTTCTATCACCAGTCACATCCACAGCTGGGTATTGTTTCTGCTTTGGCTCCATCCCTTCATTCTTTCTGGAGTTATTTCTCCACTGATCTCCAGTAGCATATTGGGCACCTACTGACCTGGGGATTTCCTCTTTCAGTATCCTGTCATTTTGCCTTTTCATACTGTTCATGGGGTTCTCAAGGCAAGAATACTGAAGCAAATAAATGATCCCCAATCAAATTTTTTAGTAAACGAAAAATGACAATGGAAATAAAATTATTTAACTATAGTGTACAACAGCTTGATCACAGAAATAAACTGGTTTAATGGATTTATTCTAAAAAGAAAATCTATTTAAAAATAAAATTTTATCAATTTTCTGTAAGGATAAAATATTTATGTACAGAAGTAGAGAATCAAGTATCAATGTGTTACAGTTAGGGTTCAAAATATCCACCCATCAAAATAGTGGTGAAAAACAACAGGTTCAAATTATTTTATCTTGTTCCCAAGTCTATAATTTTCATTTTAAAATCTTGTTAACAAAATAAGTATGATAATGATAATATCTGTCTTGACTACTAACTACTAGAATTTTTGTGGCAATCAAATGAGATAATTATAAAAGTGTTTTGTTAAATTTAAAACATTATTAAATGTACAACACTTATTATTTTAAACTATGTTAGATGTTCATATTTGCATATGTAGTACAAACTAAACTTATAGCATCTTCCCCTAAAGTTCATCTCTATGGCTTCTTTATTCTGTCAATAACATAACAATTCTAACAGCTTTTCAAGATTTGAAGATTGAAAGCTCAGGGTTCTTTGGGACCCCTTGTCCGTCATAACTATAAAAGTCAAAGTGAAAGTGAAGTTGCTCAGTCCTGTCTGACTCTCTGCAACCCCATGGACTGTAGCCTAACACGCTCCTCCATCCATGGAATTTTCTAGGCAAGAGTACTGGAGTGGGTTGCCATTTCCTTCTCCAGAGGATCTTCCCAACCCAGAGATTGAACCCAGGTCTCCCACATTGCAGGCAGATGCTTTATCATCTGAGCTACCAGGGAAGCCCAAAGAGAGCCCAAAAGCCAAAGAGAGCCCGTTAATCCATCAGACTTTATAGATGCTACAACCAAACATGTCTCATCTCAATTGCTTCTCAGATACATTTTATTTATCTCATTTTACATTACAGGCATGCGTGCATGCTAAGTTGCTTCAGCTGTGTCTGACTCTTTGCGACCTTAAAGAGGGATCTCTTTGTGTCTGTAGCCTGCCAGTCTCTCTGTCCATGGAATTCTCCAGGCAAGAATTCTGGAGTGGGTTTCCATGCCCTTCTCCAGGGGATCTTCCCAGCCCAGGGGTTGAACTTGAGTCTCCTGTGTTGCAGGAGAATTCTTTATCACTGAGCCACCGAGGAAGCCCATATACAGGCATACCTCAGAGATACTTCTGCTTCTGTTCTAGGCCATTGCAACAAAGCAAGTAACATGATATTTTTCACTTCCCAGTAAATATAAAAGTTATGTTTACATGATAGTCTATTAAGTGTACAATAGCATTGTGTCCAGAAATCAGTGTATGTACCTTGATTTGCAAAAACTTCTTTAGGGAATTCCCTGGTGGTCCAGTGGTTAAGGGTTTCCCAGGTGGCTCGTGGGGTCCCAAAGAGTCAGACACCACTTAATGACTGGGCACACGTACCAGTGGTAGGAATCTGCACTTCCACTGCAGGGGCAGGGTTAGGAGAGGTAGGGTGGGTGGAGGTCCAGATCCCCCTGGTTGGGGATCTACGATCTCAAAGCCACTCTATGCAACCAAAAAAAAAAAAAAAAACTAAAAGCTTTATTTGATAAAGGAAGTCAAAGATACAAACTTCCATTTGTAAGATAAATAAGTTCTGAGGATGTAAAATACAACATGATTAATATAATGAGCACTGCTGTAAATGTTAAAGGTGTTAATAGAGTAAATCCAAAGAGTTCTCATCACAAGGGAGACCTGGGTTCAATCCCTGGGTTGGGAAGATGCCCTGAAGAAGGGAACGGCTATCCACTCCAGTATTCTGGCCTGGAGGATTCCATGGACAGAGGAGCCTGGCAGGCCTGGCATGGGGTCTCAAACACTCAGACATGACTGAACAACTTTCACTTTTATTTTGCATCTGTATAAGATAATTGATATTCACTAAACTTACTGTGGTAACCATTTCATGACCTATATGTCAAATTATTATGTTGTATACTGGCAACCCACTCCAGTATTCTTGCCTCAAAAATTTCATGGACAGAGGAGCCTGGTGGGCTACAGTCCATGGGGTCGCAAAGAGTCGGACATGACTGATTCACTAACATAGCTATACCTTAAACTTACACTGTGCTATGTATCAATTATATCTTGATAAACTGGAAGGAGAAAAAGTTTATTGCTAAAACCTGCAATAGCAACATCAAAGATCACTGATCACAGGTCACCACAGCAAGTATAACAATAACGAAAACGTTTGATTGCAAGAATTACCAAAATGTGACAGAGAGACACGAAGTGAGCAAATGCTGTTGGAAAAATGGTGCCTATGCACGGTGGCCATAAATCTCCATTTTGTAAAATGTGCAGTACCTGTGAAGCACAATAAAGTGAGGTATGCCTTATAGATGCATTTCTGAAAATTTACAGATAATTTTTCCTACAAATTACTCTGCAAAGAAGTGATCTAAAGCAATCTACTTTGAAATTCTTGTATGGTGAAAAAATTCATTGTCACTGTAGATTTTTTTATACCCTCTATCATAAAAACATGGCATACAAATATTGTTTTCTTTTTCAGAGAGACTCTTGAAAAGGACATGCCAAATGTAGTTCATTGAAGATCTGCTTCTCTGGCAAATCTAGTAATTCAATGACCCATTGAATTAGTGTCATTGTGGTTATGTGGTTTGGTTTTCTGCTTTGTAATAAACCTAAAAGCTTTAAATAAATGTGTGTGATTAATTGAAAGTTTTAAGCAGCAGTAAAACAAAGACAAAGAAGGAACAAAGAGTTATCTGTACTTTATATTTGAGGCAGTGCAGATGACATTTAAGATATAACTGAAAGGAACAACTAAATTATAGTGTCCATAACTTAGCTGTGTGATCAATTTTATTTTCAGTGGGACTTGGAATAAAATAAGTCAGTAGGATGAATTTTGTTATGCAGGATCACTATTGAAAGTGTTTGAGTGAACTCATTGCATGAAAAAGAGACATTAAGTTTCTTAATCATAAATTTTAAAAAATGGCAATAATGTATGTTATTAAAATTAGTGCAATAGCATCATCCTAAGCATTTACTTTCTTATGATAGGAAGTTTTTCTTATTTGAAGATTGTTTCCAGGTGATTTCATCATTTCCTATATATTCCTCAAAAATTTCTGAGAATTTCTACATGAAACCACATTGATGTAATCTTGATCAATTTAAATTACATGTTTACGGGTCAGCCATACAAGTTAGGCTCATATGTAAGTTTTCCTATGTAACTACTGAAATTAAAAGACAAGAGGCCCAAGTTTTTGGTATTTCTGCCTGACTAATATGAAATTGAGTTTTCTTCTGGTCTACAGAGTCATGTCTGACTCTTTGTGACCCCATGGACCGTAGCCTACCAGCGGCTCCTTCCTCCATGGGATTCTTCAGGCAAGAGTACTGGAGTGGATTGCCATTGCAAGAATACACAGAAGAACTGTACAAAAAAGATCTTCAAGACCCAGATAATCATGATGGTGTGATCACTAATCTAGAGCCAGACATCCTGGAATGTGAAGTCAAGTGGGCCTTAGAAAGCATCACTACGAACAAAGCTAGTGGAGGTGATAGAATTCCAGTTGAGCTGTTTCAAATCCTGAAAGATGATGCTGTGAAAGTGCTACACTCAATATGCCAACAAATTTGGAAAACTCAGCAGTGGCCACAGGACTGGAAAAGGTCAGTTTTCAGTCCAATTCCAAAGAAAGGCAATGCCAAAGAATGCTCAAACTACCGCACAATTGCACTCATCTCACACGCTATTAAAGTAATGCTCAAAATTTTCCAAGCCAGGCTTCAGCAATACATGAACTGTGAACTCCCTGATGTTCAAGCTGGTTTTAGAAAAGGCAGAGGAACCAGAGATCAAATTGCCAACATTTGCTGGATCATGGAAAAAGCAAGAGAGTTCCAGAAAAACATCTACTTCTGCTTTATTGACTATGCCAAAGCCTTTGACTGTGTGGATCTCAATAAACTGTGGAAAATTCTGAAAGAGATGGGAATACCAGACCACCTGACCTGCCTCTTGAGAAATTTGTATGCAGGTCAGGAAGCAACATTTAGAATTGGACATGGAACAACAGACTGGTTCCAAATAGGAAAAGGAGTGTGTCAAGGCTGTATATTGTCACTCTGCCTATTTAACTTCTATGCAGAGTACATCATGAGAAATGCTGGGCTAGAAGAATCACAAGCTGGAATCAAGATTGCCGGGAGAAATATCAATAACCTCAGATATGCAGATGACACCACCCTTATGGCAGACAGTGAAGAGGAGCTAAAAAGCCTCTTGATGAAAGTGAAAGAGGAGAGTGAAAAAGTTGGCTTAAAGCTCAACATTGAGAAAACGAAGATCATGGCATCTGGTCCCATCACTTCATGGGTAGTAGATGGGGAAACAGTGGAAACAGTGCCAGACTTTATTTTTTGGGGTTCCAAAATCATGCAGATGGTGATTGCAGCCATGAAATTAAAAGATGCTTGCTCCTTGGAAGGATAGTTATGACCAACCTAAATAGCATATTCAAAAGCAGAGACATTACTTTACCGACTAAGGTCCGTCTAGTCAAGGCTATGGTTTTTCTTGCAGCCATGTATGGATGTGAGAGTTGGACTGTGAAGAAGGCTGAGCGCCGAAGAATTGATGCATTTGAACTGTGGTGTTGGAGAAGACTCTTGAGAGTCCCTTGGACTGCAAGGAGGTCCAACCAGTCCATTCTGAAGATCAGCCTTGGGATTTCTTTGGAAGAAATGATGCTAAAGCTGAAACTCCAGTACTTTGGCCACCTCATGTGAAGAGTTGACTCATTGGAAAAGACCCTGATGCTGGGAGGGATTGGGGGCAGGAGGATAAGGGGACGACAGAGGATGAGATGGCTGGATGGCATCACTGACTCGGACGTGAATCTGAGTGAACTCCGGGAGTTGGTGATGGACAGAGAGGCCTGGCGTGCTGCGATTCATGGGGTTGCAAACAGTCAGACACCACTGAGCGACTGAACTGAACTGAGTATGAAATTGGACTTCAAAGAAGTCTGAGTTCCGAAGAATTGATGCTTTTGAACTGTGGTGCTGGAGAAGATTCTTGAGAGTCCCTTGGACTGCAAGGAGATCAAACCAGTCAATCCTAAAAGAAATCAACCTTGAATATTCATTGGAAAGATTGATGCTGAGGCTGAAGCTCCAATATTTTGGCCACCTGATGTGAAGAGCTGACTCTTGGAAAAGGCCCTGATGCTGGGAAAGACTGAAGGCAAGAGGAGAAGGGTATGACAGAGGATGAGATGGTTGGATGGCATCCCTGACTCAAAGTACATGATTTTGAGCAAGCTCTGGATGATGGTGAAAGATAGGGAAAACTGGCGTGCTGTAGTCCATGGGGTCGCAAAGAGTCTGACATGACTGAGAGACTGAACAATGAATATGAAAGTGAAGTGAACATGTTACTCACTCAGTCATGTCAGACTCTGCAACTGCATGGACTGTAGCCAGCCAGGCTCCTCTGTCCATGGAATTCTCCAGACAAGAATTACTGGAGTGTGTTGCCATTTCCTTCTCCAGGGGATCTTCCAGACCCAGCGACTGAACCTGGGTTTTCTACACAGCAGGCAGATTCTTTACTATCTGAGCCTCCAGGGAAGCCCCTGACTAGTATAACAGAACCCAAATCATTGTGTGGGAAAATACTATGATATATCATAGTACAATTCTTTAAACATTTTAATGAAATCTAGGACTGGTACAAGGTAAGCATATAATTTTAAAAAATATGAAGTCATTGAGACTGGCAGGACAAGTCATCTGCAATTATGTTACAGCTTTTGAAATGAAATTGTATAGATTTTCATGTCACTCGTAAGAAAAAGGTAGAAAAGCAAAAGAAGCAAGAAAGAAAAGAAGTAGAAGAGAAGTTTTGTATTATTCACCCACAACTGCTTTGGACCAAGTGGTATCTGAGTGGTACAAGCAATACTTTCATCCTTAATGCACAGACCAAGTGTGGAGAGAAACAAATTGACTGACTAGTGATATTAGCATCTGAACTGGTCTTAAGAGATAACATACATTATCATGTTGAGTCACAGTGTTATTCCCCAAGTGCAAAGTTCAAAGGGATATGGTGATAACCAAGTTTACCTCAGTCCCAAAAACATACATGTATTTTTCATTAAATGATTAAAATTTTTATGACTAAAGTGAAGTTTTTAAATATTTTTTTTAAAGTAGTCATTTCTTCTATGGTTAGTGAATGTATATTCTGGATTTTCCAGATCAGTCCAGATTTCATGCAAACCTTTTTTCAATGAAAGCTAGTCTCTAAATGTGTAATTAAATGTAATTTGCTCTTTGCATTATTTTTGTGTAATTCAGTTTACAAATGATAAAGAAAGAAAAAGCCTATTATTAGGCATACTCTGCTTTTAGATTCCGAATACATACACATTTTATCTATAGCCTAATAGCATAATATTCTAATATTGTGTTTTTAAATTCATTATTAGCACATAGTGTACCTCTTAAACTATTGAACTATAATCTCCTAAGTCCTGAGCTCTCATTTCCCGGTTTAAACGAGGCAAGTTTAAAATCTAAATTCACCTCAACTAAGTGGATGCTTTCCACTTTGCGTGATAATTTTCCTCTCACTTTCTTCCTCAAAACTTAATCTGCATTCCCAATTCCATTTTGCGGCTCCCCCACAGGACTAGCAAAACCAAGTTGTGGGGTTACTGTCTGTCTGCCTCTTTGGTGCTATTCACATTCAGATCCTTGTTACTCCTCAAGTAAACTATACAACTTCTGCTTTCTGCCTTCCATTCCCCAACCTATGTTCCATTCAGCTACCAGAAGTATCTATCTGAAATTTGAACCTGACTAATTGATTTCACTCAGGCAAATGGTCACCGTCTTCAGACTTGTCTCTGATTACTCCATGCCTCACAATGGATGCTCTGACCACCCTGGGTTATATGTGCCTCCCTTATGATTCCATGCCAACTTTGATGTGTGCACCCCTACCATATTAAAACATTTTCTTTTCATATTATGCCATTATTTAAATAACAGGGAATGGAGTCTTTCAATAAGTTCTTTTTGCAATCTTTTGAAAATGATAGCTGATTCTCCAGTTTCCTTTAAACCTCTCTGGGAAAATTCTTTAAGATATTAAGAAAGGAGAGGAGAGAACTCTGTCTATGAGCAGCTGTGATGTGTCAGCCAGTTTCTGTAGATGGTCTGGCTAAGTCCTCACACCAACCGTATGACATGGTGATTACTTTACAAATAAAAAATGTTAGAACTGAGCAAGTTTACATTGTCAAAGGCAATACCTCTTGTAAAAAAGTGGAGCCTCATGTATACATATATCAAATCACCATGATGTACACTTTAGACATCTTACAATTTTGTCAATTATACCACAGTAAAGCTGAAAAAATATCACTTTTTTAAGTAGAGGGAAGAAAGTGGAGTTTAGAATCAGCCATTTGACTTCAAAGACCAAAATCTTTACACTGTACTACACTCAGATTTTAGGTTTGTCATCAAGGTTAGTGTATCACGCTGTCCGGGAGGTTAGAGTGTCTTTGTTTGATTCAGTCTTACAACTCAGAATAGATTTTTGGCTTTGATGATTACCATGGTGACTTATCATCATCTTCCCACCACAAATGACAATGAGCCAATGATCTCTATCCTGGATACTTTGATATTTTTGTCCAAAACAACCACCAATTCCCAGTGAAGTCCCTCCAGATGAAACTTGGGCCAGATCTTGCCTTGATATATGTTCACTGGGTAATCCATTCTAGGTAGCTGGCTCCCCAGTCATGAGTCAACCACACATGTGGGAAATTTCAGTAGACAGTATGTCTTAGAGTCCAGAGAAAAATATATACAATGCCTTAGAAAACCATTTAAAAATTATACATATTATATATATATAATACATATTTAGTTTAACATTATATTTTAATTTGAAATATATGTGTTAAATGTATATAATATATAATGTATGCATATATAATATACCAAGGCTGTATATTGTCACCCTGCTTATTTAACTTCTATGCAGAATACATCATGAGAAACGCTGGACTGGAAGAAACACAAGCTGGAATCAAGATTGCTGGGAGAAATATCAATAACCTCAGATATGCAGATGACACTACCCTTATGGCAGAAAGTGAAGAGGAGCTAAAAAGCCTCTTGATGAAAGTGAAAGAGGAGAGTGAAAAAGTTGGCTTGAAGCTCACCATTCAGAAAACAAAGATCATGGCCTCCAGTCCCATCACTTCATGGGAAATAGATGGGGAAACAGTGTCAGACTTTATTTTTTTGGGCTCCAAAATCACTGCAGATGGTGACTGCAGCCATGAAATTAAAAGACGCTTACTCCTTGGAAGAAAAGTTATGACCAACCTAGACAGTATATTCAAAAGCAGAGACATTACCGACTAAGGTCCGTCTAGTCAAGGCTATGGTTTTTCCAGTAGTCATGTATGGATGTGAGAGTTGGACTGTGAAGAAGGCTGAGGGCTGAAGAATTGATGCTTTTGAACTGTGGTGTTGGAGAAGACTCTTGAGGGTCCCTTGGACTGCAAGGAGATCCAACCAGTCCGTTCTGAAGGAGATCAGCCCTGGGATTTCTTTGGAAAGAATGAGGCTAAAGCTGAAACTCCAGTACTTTGGCCACCTCATGCAAAGAGTTGACTCATTGGAAAAGACCCTGATGCTGGGAAGGATTGGGGGCAGGAGGAGAAAGGGACGACCGAGGATGAGATGGCTGGATGACATCACGGACTCAATGGACGTGAGTTTGAGTGAACTCCGGGAGATGGTGATGAACAGGGAGGCCTGGCGTGCTGCGATTCATGGGGTCGCAAAGAGTCGGACATGACTGAGCGACTGAACTGAACTGAACTGATAACACGTTATATATTAAGATAACATGATATATTATATGCATATATAATGATTTTTATGTGTATATCATATGCATATAATATAATATATATGTTACACATATATGTAATATATATGCATATATATAATTCAAAATTCAGAATATCTGGCTAAAGAGTTTGGGGACAGCAGAGCCAACTCATAGTATGAGGGAAACTTAAATTTTCTTTGAGTGAGAGTCACTCAGTTGTGTCCGACTCTTTGTTGACCCCATGGTCTATACAGTCCATGGAATTTTCCAGGCCAGAGTACTGGAGTTGGTAGCTCTTCCCTTCCCCAGGGGATCTTCCCAACCCAGGATGGAACCCAGGTCTCCTGCACTGCAGGTGGGTTCTTTACCAGCTGAGCCACAAGGAAAGCCCAAGGATACTGGAGTGGGTATCATATCCCTTTTCCAGCAGATATTCCTGATCCAGGAATCAAACTGGGACCTCCTGCATTGCAGGCGGATTCTTTACCAATTGAGCTATGAGGGAAGGCATCCCCCTTTTTCCTCTGAAAATAGACATTAATACTTCGACATGAAGCTGATCAGATGGCAAAAATAAGGCTAGAGGACAGAAAAAGATCATTATGTCCATTCCTTGGCAAAATGTGCTCGAAAGAGAAAAGAGTGCCTCAGAGGCTACACAGCTATGACAGAATACTAGTTTGTGACAGAATAACAGAGGTAAAGATCTCATTTGGCTAGCAGGGAAGCTGCTTGTCCCGAAAAAAAAAAAAAAGTCTACGGAAACAAAAACCTTGTGTTCTGGCCTATTGAGGAGATTTTCAAACAGAGGTCCATGATGGATTGGTTGTCACCATGGACAATGTCCTGCCTAATTTTGCCTGATTTTCCCCTTGCCCCATCTTTTTCTCTCTTGATTTTTAACACTTCCCTGTAATTTCTGGTGCCTTAAAAAAATACAGTGTATGTAGGAAATATTCTGATTCAAATACTGACACATAATTTGAAAAATTTAAAATTCTATGGGCAATAGTACTATGTTCTATGTGCATTAGAATTGAAACAGTGTAGAGTGTTTCAGAAACTTCTTGTTTCACATTGAATAACATGTTAAGCAAAATAACCTGTAGAAAGTTAATTTGTTTAGATTTAGAGTAGGTCTAGGGTAAATTTTAAAATTTACTTGTCTCTAGCTTACTTATTTTTCTAGTATTTATTCGACTTTTCCAAAATCAGACAAATATTCATTTAAAGCTAATCGTAGAAACAAAAGCAACATGGAAGATTCTACGTTTTACTCTACTTTACCAGCAATTTGTGAGACTCAGAAGAACAAGTTTTTGCCGTCTGGAAGAAAAATATATAACATTGGCCTACTTGCACAGAGCAAGAATTCATATTGAGAGAGGACAGTAGCTCTTCCTTTCATTTGCTACCTCAGTAGAAAAAAAAAAGTAGGCAAGTGAAATCATCTACCAGGTACATTGACAAACATATTGCCTTTATTCAAGGCATGTATACATAATGTTTTAAAACAGTTACTATGTCCACTAAGACCACAATTCCTTGTATTTTTAATACAAATTACAACACGATATTTTTTTCTCCTTGTATAGCTTGAGCTTCTCTTTCTTTACTAGGAATTAATAATCACAAAAATTGTCACATAGTTTGAATTATTGAAAATATTTGCAAGGACAAATATATGTCCAGGGGAATAACTTCTGAAGTTAATATTTTAAAATAGTAAATGAAATAATTTATGATTATACATAAACACACATATACATGTTATAAGTATCCATATTTGTAGAACCTTTCCACATATCTTATGTAGATACTGAATTCTTCAGTGAGATGTATGTGGAGAGAATGGAAATAAGTTTCCTGTAACTGGCAAACCACGTAGATAGTGAATTTCCCTGTAAGTAGTTAAGTTGCAGAGAAAGATGGGGGATGAAAATAGGTGATGGTCAATGATAAATTCAAATTTACACAATAAGGAGAGGATTTGATAGTCCAATAAAATAGCATACTTTTTTGTAGTATGATATTATATTAACATTAAGATAAATACATGCCAAATGAAAAATACAATGTTTGAAATAAGTTCAACTCATATTAAAATATGGTTGCATTTAATAAGATAACATTTTACAAACCACTCACACAGACTTTCTGTATCCAAATTGTCCAGAAAATATCAGCTCTCCTTGCTGAAAAAAAAAAATTGGTTTAAAAATCTTTTAAAAATAAAATTTACAATAAAATAAAGTCACCAGAACAATAGTATAAATTATTAGATAACTATGAATATATATAGATATTTTATTACAGGTAGAGGCAGTTTGTGGGGATTTTAAACACAGAGATATTAGAAGTCTAGGACAGGATTTTTGTATTTAGAGGTGTTTGTTTTATGAATGTGTGTGTGTGTGTGTGTGTGTGTGTGTATGTTTTATGAAGGGAATAGAAGGAAAGTACTCAATAGACTAGGACCTCTAATATGAAATTTACCAGCAGTGTAAATAACTATTCCCAGAACAACTTCAGATCTAGAATTTAATGTCATATCATAAGAGCATCTCCTTTACTTTTGTAGGCATGTTATTATTTCCCCACATTTTGAACTTTCATATAGTCAATTTGTTTTAGAAAGAATAATGCTATATTGTGTTATTTATATGTCAGAGGAAGATGGATACATTTAAGTGATCTTATGGAATAGACATACAATCTCTATTGTCAAATATTTTAGTGCTCTCTAAGAAGAAGATCAATTTTATTATTTACAATAGAGATGAGTGCATTCTTTATCAAAATTTTAGCCGTGTGGGATCATTTATTATTCTAGTTAGCTAAATTAGTTAAAAATCCTCCATTTTAATATCTGACTTTGCTTTTTCCCTAAACACATAATAATTATTCTGAAAAACAGAATTTAGATTAATTTTTATTATACTATTGCTGCCACTGTCTTGACTTTCATTGGCACAGTACAAATATGAAGTCTTCATGGACTTGAATTAAATTATAATATATGATTTTAAAATAAATTTTTAAAATGTTGAATAAATGTACAATATTAGAAAATTATATTTCACTTTTCACTTGATTTATGCTTTAATCCTGGTTGGTGAAAATAATATTTGAGATGTTTATCTCAATGTTTTAACATGCAAAACTTTCCACCTTATCTGTTATAAATTTTGGATTATAGTGGTCACCAATTTGGTAAAGTGAAAGTGAAAGTGAAGTCACTCAGTCGTGTCCAACTCTTTGTGACCCCGTGGACTGTAGCCCACCAGGCTCCTCCATCCATGGGATTCTCCAGGCAAGAATACTGGAATGGGTTGCCACTTCCTTCTCCAGGGGATCTTCCTGACCTGGGGATCAAACCCAGGTGTCCCTCCCGCATTGCAGGCAGACACTTTAACCTCTGAGCCACCAGGGAAACCTAGAATACTGGAGAATACAGGTATCCCGAATTGCAGGCAGATTCTTTACCAGCTGAGCCACAAGGGAAGCCCAATTTTGTAAAGGAAGGGCAAAAATTGCATTAGTCAATGATTCTTTGTCAAGTTGTAGTATAAAACATTGCTGTATTTTGCAATTTTTTTCACTAATAGTAAAAGCTTTGATCTTAAAGAAAGACTTTCAATTCGGGGCCAGTAAAGATAAGATTCCTCAAATTTGAGATATCCTGTGGTAAGCCCAGGTAGGCAGTTTCTTAACAAGTATTATTCCTGCACTTGAGAATAAAGATTAGTCAATAAAATATAAGCTATTTCTCTGATTTCATTTTATTTTCAATTTATTTTAGAATCCTTGCTTTTTCTGGGGTTACACTCTATGTTCATAAGTTTTTACACCAAAACACGATAAAATATACAGATACATCCAGCTCATGTTTTACTTAGGGAAAAAAAAAAAAACCTAATGAATTTTCATGGTTTGTTTTGATAATTTTGGTCTTAAATAATCTAAAGTCTGTTAATTTGGTTGTTACAGTAATTGGTAGATATGATCATTCGTGCCACAATTGATTTTGAGAATCCTTAAACAAGCTATATTATGCACAATCATGGATGTAAAAGTAGAAGTGATTTATTACCTGCAGAAATATAAAATCTAGCTATAGAGAAAAGAGGGATTCCCTGGTAGCTCAGCTGGTGAAGAATCCGCCTGTAATGCAGGAGACCCGGATTTGATTCCTGGGTCGGGAAGATCCCTGGAGAAGGGAAAGCCTACCCACTCCAGTATTCTTGCCTGGAGAATTCCATGGACTGTATAGTCCATAGGGTTGCAGAGTTGGACACGACTGAGCAACTTTCACTTCACTTCACATCATGGAGAAAAGAATTATGTATGCTAACCAAGAAGACACAATTTTGGGAATGACAACCCAACAACAGCTTTTTCTAAAGGAAATATCCCTGTTTTCAGACCCTGCTGGAAGGTTATTCTTAAGCTGCCATTTTTTGAACAATGGATAATTGCAATAGTGTGGTTTTAATATATACATATATATATATATATATATATATATTTCTTTACTTTATTTTTCATTGTATTTTAGTTTTTGGCCACTCCATGTGGCATGTGGGATCTTGGTTCCCTGATATCCCAAAAATCAAACCCATGCTTCCTGCAGTGGAAGAATGGAGTCCTAACCACTGGGCTACTGGGGAATTCCCCAGAAGTGTGAAGGGAAGACTTTGCAACAGCCCATTATCTAAAATAAAGACTGAGTGAAGCCAAGCATATGCATTTTTAGGTACTTAGGTTAATAAATATCTCAAGAATCAGTGTAGCTTACCAGGTCTTGAAAGCTGTATTCAGACAAAGATGCCTATATGGGACCAAATGAAAAGTAAGGTTTTGAAGTGACATAGAGTGAAAAGAAACCAAAAGAACTAGTTACTAGAAGAAAGAGAAACACTTGTGAAGAGCAGGACTGGGTCAAGGATGACAGAATCCTGGGAAGTTCTTGATTTCTACTCTTAATGGCACCCCACTCCAGTATTCTAGCCTGGAGAATCCCATGGTCAGAGGAGCCTGGGCGGGCTATAGTCCATGGGATCACAAAGAGTCAGATATGACCAAGCAACTAACACTTTCACTTTCAAAGTAACTACAGCTAACTAAATGTCAGAAATGTCCTTTAGCCCCATTCTTTGTGGGACCTTTTCAAAGATGTCTTGTAATTCTGGATTTCTTTTAGTTTCAGCTATTTCCTTAGTATTCTATTTTCATTAGTTCATTTGAGTATGTCTCTGTTCCATGCAACCTAATTAACTTGCCAAAAACAAAACAATTCAAACCCAAATAGTGCAGAAAATAAGTGTAAGTGGAGCTTTTTGAATACATTCGTAAAAAAAAAAATATTAGTTTGATTAATTTGCTATTACTTACAGATTATTTTTTGACTGGTTAATTAGAATGCTGCCTTTAGGACTTATTTCTGCAATTCATTTCTTGAGCAGTGGTCAACAGATTATTTCTGTAAAGAGCCATATGGTAAATATCTTTGGCTTTGTGAGTGGCAGTCTTTGTTACAGCTACTTTCTTTGTTGCGTGAAAGCAGTCACAGCCAATACACAAAATAATAGGTGCATCTATTTTCTAATAAAACTGTATAAATACACACTGAAACCTGAATTTCACATAATTTTCATATATCTCATTTATTATTTTAAACTCTTAAAACATATAAACTATGTAGTAAAAGCAGAAACAGATGGCAGGTCTGTTTTAATCTATGGGCTATGGTTTGCCTGGCTTATAAGCATGCACTGGGATTCAAGAGTTCTCAACTTTACTATTGTGTGACGCTGTTGTTGTTCTTCAGTCACTGACCCCATGGACCTCAGCATACCATGCTTCCTTGTCCTTCACTCTCTCCCAGAGTTGCTCAAACTAATGTCCACTGAGTTGGTGATGCCATCCAACCATCTCATCCTCTGTCACCCCCTTCTCAATTTGCTCTCAACCTTTTCCAGCATTAAGATCCTTTCCAATGAGTCAGCTCTTTGCATCAAGGAGCCAAAGTATTGTAGCTTCAGCTTTAGCATCAGTCCTTCCACTGAATATTCAGAGTTTATTTCCTTTAGGATTGACTGGTTTGATCTCCTTGTGGTCCAAGAGACTCTCAAGTCTTCTTCAGCACCATAGTTCAAAAGCATCAATTCTTTGGCACTCAGCCTCCTTTATGGTCCAATTCTTACATCCGTATATGACTACTGGGTAAACCATAGCTTTGACTATCTGGACCTTTGTCAGCAAAGTGATGTCTCTGTTTTTTAAGATGCTAAGTTTGTTGTAGATTTTATTCCAAGAAAGAGTGTCTTTTAATTTCATGGCTGCAGTCACCGTCTGCCATGATTTTGGCCCAAGAAAATAAAATCTGTCACTGTTTCCAATTTTTTCCCATCTATTAGCCATGAAGTGATGGGACAAAATACCATAATCTTAGTTTTCTAAATGTTGAGTTTTAAGCCAACTTTTTCACTTTCTTCTTTCACCTTCATCAACAGGCTGTTTAATTAATTCCTCTTTATTTTCTGCCATTAGAGTGTGATGCTGAGGAAGTGAAATTCTTTCTGGGCCTCATTTTCCTCCTTTACAGTGACTTAACAGGCAAAAAGAGCTTAAAAACCCATCCACCTTTCAGTTCAGTCGCTCAGTCATGTCTCACTCCTTGTGACCCCATGGACCACAGCACACTAGACCTTCCTGTCTATCACCAACTCTCAGAGTTTACCCAAACTCATGTTCATTGAGTTGGTGATGCCATCCAACCATCTCATCCTCTGTCATCCCCTTTTCCTCCTGCCTTCAATCTTTCCCAGCATCAGGGTCTTTTCAAATGAGTCAGCTCTTTGCATCAGATGGCCAAAGTATTGGAATTTCTGCTTCAACATCAGTCCTTCCAATGAATATTCAGCACTGATTTCCTTTAGAATGGACTGGTTGTATCTCCTTGCAGTCAAAGCGACTCTCAACAGTCTTCTCCAACACCACAGTTCAAAAGCATTAATTCTTTGATGCTCAGCTTTCTTTATAGTCCAACTCTCACATCCATGCATGACTACTGGAAAAACCATAGCCTTGACCAGATGGACCACTGTTGGCAAAGTACTGTCTCTGCTTTTTAATATGCTGTCTAGTTTGGTCATAACTTTTATCCAAGGGTCAAGCATCTTTTAATTTCATGCCTGCAATCATCATCTGCAGTGATTGTGGAGCTCCCCAAAATAAAGTCTGCCACTGTTTCCACTCTTCTCCATCTATTTGCCATGAAGCGATGAGACCAGATGCCATGATCATAGTTTTCTGAATGTTGAGGTTTAAACCAACTTTTTCACTCTCCTCTTTCACTTTCATCAAGAGGCTCTTTCATTCTTCTTCTCTTTCTGCCATAAGGGTGGTGTCCTCTACATATCTGAGGTTATTGATATTTCTTCTGGCAATCTTGACTCTAGCTTGTGCTTCATCCAGCCCAGCATTTCTCATGATGTACTCTGCATATAAGTTAAATAAACAGGGTGACAATATACAGCCTTGGTGTAATCCTTTTACAATTTAGAACCAGTCTGTTGTTCCATGTCCAGTTCTAACTGTTGCTTCCTGACCTGCATACAGATTTCTCAAGAGGCAGGTCAGGTGGTCTGGTATTCCCATCTATCCACACAGTCAAAGGCTTTGGCATAGTCCATAAAGCAAAAATATATTTTTCTGGAATCTTCTTGCTTTTTTGATGATCCAGCAGATGCTAGCAATTTGATTTCTGATTCCTCTGCCTTTTCTAAAACCAGCTTGAACATCTGGAAGTTCACAGTTCATGTATTGCTGAAGCCTGGCTTGGAGAATTTTGAGCATTACTTTACTAGCATGTGAGATGAGTGCAGTTGTGCAGTAGTTTGAGCACTCTTTCTTCTCCATAGGACCACACGTGAAGAGATACCCCATGTCCAAGGTGAGAGAAAACCAACTAAGAGGGTAAATGCTGAGAGAGGGCATCAGAGGCAGACAGACTGAAACCACAATCACAGACAAGTAGCCAATCTGATCACGTGGGCCACAGCCTTGTCTAACTCAATGAAACTAAGCCATGCCATGTACTACTACTACTACTAAGTCGCTTCGGTCGTGTCCGACTCTGTGCAACCCCAGAGATGGCAGCCCACCAGGCTCCCCCGTCTCTGGGATTCTCCAGGCAAGAACACTGGAGTGGGTTGCCATTTCCTTCTCCAATGCATGAAAGTGAAAAGTGAAAGTGAAATCGCTTAGTCGTGTCCGACTCTTTGCGACCCCATAGACTGCAACCTACCAGGCTCCTCCGTCCATGGGATTTGCCAGGCAAGAGTACTGGAGTGGGGTGCCATTGCCTTCTCCTAGCCATGCCTTGTAAGGCCACCCAATACAGATGGGTCATGGTGGAGAGTTCTGACAAAATGTGGTCCCCTGGAGAAGGAAATAGCAAACTAATTCAGTAGCCTTGCCTTGAGAACCCCATGAACAGTATGAAAAGGCAAAATGATAGGACACTGAAAGATGAACTCTCCAGGTCGGTATGTGCCCAATATGCTACTGGAGATCAGTGGAGAAATGACTCCAGAAAGAATGGAGAAATGAAGCCAAAGCAAAAACAACACCCAGTTGTGGATGTGACTGGTGATACAAGCAAGGTCCAATGCTGTAAAGAGCAATATTGCATAGGAACCTGGAATGTCAGGTCCATGAATCAAGGTAAATTGGAAGTGGTCAAACAAGAGATGGCAAGAGTAAATGTTGACATTCTAGGAATCGGCGAACTAAAATGGACTGGAATGGCTGAATTTAACTCAGATAACCATTATGTTTACTACAGTGGGCAGAAATCCCTTAGAAATGGAGTAGCCATCATAGTCAACAAAAGAGTCAAAAATGCAGTACTTGGATGCAATCTAAAAAAATGACAGAATGATCTCTGTTCGTTTCCAAGGAAAACCATTCAATATCACAGTAATTCAAGTCTATGCCCTGACCAGTAATGCTGAGGAACCTGAAGTTGAATGGTTCTATGAAGACCTACAAGACCTTCTAGAAATAACACCCCAAAAGATGCCCTTTTCATTACAGGGGACTGGAATGCAAAAGTAGGAAGGCAAGAAGCACCTGGAGTAACAGGCAAATTTGGCCTTGGAATGCGGAATGAAGCCGGGCAAAGGCTAATAGAGTTTTGCCAAGAAAATGCACTGGTCATAACAAATACCCTTTTCCAACAACACAAGGGAAGACTCTATACAAGGACATCACCAGATGGCCAACACTGAAATCAGATTGATGATATTCTTTGCAGCCAAAGATGGAGAAGCTCTCTACAGTCAGCAAAAACGAGACCAGGAGCTGACTGTGGCTCAGATCATGAACTCCTTATAGCCAAATTCAGATTTAATTGAAGAAAATGGGGAAAACCACTAGACCATTTAGGTATGACCTAAATCAAATCTCTTATGATTATACAGTGGAAGTGACAAATAGATTTAAGGGCCTAGATCTGATAGATAGAGTGCCTGATGAACTATGGAATGAGGTTTGTGACATTGTACAGGAGACAGTGATCAAAACCATCCCCAAGAAAAAGAAATGCAAAAAATCAAAATGGCTGTCTGCGGAGCCCTTACAAATAGCTGTGAAAAGAAGAGAAGCAAAAAGCAATGGGAAAAAAAAAAAGAAAAATATACCCATTTGAATGCAGAGTTCCAAAGAATAGCAAGGAAAGATAAGAAAGCCTTCCTCAGCAATCAGTGCAAAGAAATAGAGGAAAATAATAGAACAGGAAAGACTAGAGCTCTCTTCAAGAAAATTACAGATACCAGGGGAATATTTCATGCAAAGATGGGCTCAATAAAGGACAGAAATGGTATGGACCTAACAGATACAGAAGATATTAAGAAGAGGTGGCAAGAATACACAGAAGAACTGTACAAGAAAGATCTTCATACCCAGATAATCACGATAGTGTGCTCACTCACCTTGAGCCAGACATCCTGGAATGTGAAGTCAAGTGGGACTTAGGAAGCTCCACGAACTTAGGCTTCACAAACAAAGCTAATGGAGGTGATGGAATTGCAGTTGAGCTATTTCAAATCCTAATAGATGATGTTGTGAAAGTACTCAATATGCCAGGAAATTTGGAAAACTCAGCAGTGGCCATAGGAGTAGAAAATATCAGTTTTCATTCCACCCACATTTAGACTCTAAATTTATTTTATACTGTATATATTTTTTCAATAGAAGTATAGCCGATTTATAGTGTTTTGAGTCTATAGGAAAATGATTCAATTATAAATGCATATCATACATACATATGTATGTATATATACACACACACATATATTCTTCATGAGAGTGAAAAGTGAAAGTGCTAGTTGCTCAGTTTTGTCCGACCCTTTGTGACCCATGGATTGTAGCCTGTCAGGCTTCTCTTTCCATGAAATTTTCCAGGCAACAATACTAGAGTGGGTAGCCATTCCGTTCTGCAGAGTATCTTCCTCCCCAGTGATGCAACCTGGGTTTCCCGAATTCCAGGCAGATTTTTTACCATCTGAGCCACCAGGGAAGACCAGAATATATATATATATATATATATATATATATATATATATATATATATATATATTCTTTTTTAGATTTGTTTCCATTATGGAGAAGGCAATGGCAACCCACTCCAGTACTCTTGCCTGGAAAATCCCATGGACAGAGGAGCCTGGTAGGCTGCAGTCCATGGGTCGCAAAGAGTCGGACACGACTGAGTGACTTCAATTTCACTTTCACTTTCCATTATAGGTTTATTTCATGCTTTATACTGTATTTTAAGGGTTTATTTATTTGATGCTTTAAAACTTATTTCCCCAATATTCAGTGTTAGTTGCTATGGAAAATCTCTGTTGTTGTTGTTCAGTTATCCAGTCATGTCCAACCATTTGAGATCCCATGGACTGCAGCATGCCAGGCCTCCCTATCCCTCACCATCTCCTGGAGTTTGCCCGAGTTCATGGCCATCTAGCTATCTTATCCTCTGACACCCTCTTTCCTTCTGCCCTCAGTCTTTTCCAGCATCATGGACTTTTCCATTGAGTCGGTTTTTTTTTGCATCAGGTGATTAAAATACTGGAGCTACAGTGTCAGCATCCGTCCTTCCAATGAGTATTCAGGGTTGATTTCCTTTAGGATTGACTGGTTTGATCTCCATGCTATCCAAGGGACATTCAGGAGTCTTCACCAGCACCACAGTTTGAAGGCATCAATTCTTGGCACTCTGCCCTCCTTATGGTCCAGCTCTCACAGCCATACGTGACCTCTGGGAAGACCACAGCCTTGACTATATGCACCTCTGTTGGCGGAGTGATGTCTCTGCTTTTCAACACAGGTTTGTCTTGGCTTTCCTGCCAAGAAGCAATCATCTTCTGATTTCATGGCTGTAGTCACCACCTACTCATTTTATTATTATTGAAAAAGTAAATTCTAATGTAAATATAAATAAAGATATTCCCAGCCAAGATTATTTAAGCAAAAAAAATTTGTTTATATCTATTTTTATAAATAAGATCTTGGTCTTGCTTTAATTATTGCCAGGTTTAGGTAGTGGTCTTCTGATAATACTTTCTCTGGCTTCTTTTATTGTCTGTAGTCTTCTGGTCTTCCCAGGTGGCATCAGTGGTAAAGAATCTGACTGCCAGTGCAGGAGACATAAGAGTTGTGGGTTCAGTTCCTGGGTCAGGGACAATCCTCTGGAGGAGGGCATGGTAACCCACTCCAGTATTCTTGTGCAGAGAATCCCCATGGACGAAAGAGTCTGGGGGACTAAACGCCATAGGGTCACAAAGAATCAGATACAACCAAAGGGACTTAACATGCAGGCATGAACAGGTAAGTGTGATGAACAACTCTTTGTGTGAGGAGAGCGGGTCATGGCTCTATAATTCTGCTAATTCTTATGTTTATTCAGGTGTCCATGTCTGTGGGTGCTAATTTGCTTCAGTTGTGAACAGACAGCAAATAAACAGAAAGTAACTAAAATTTTAAAGACATTCATTAAATTATTTTTCTACTATTATAAAAGCAAGTTGAGTGTAAAAGATAGTTACTTTTTTTTTTTTTTTTTTAAATCACTGGTTTAGTTTTTCTTCCTTGTCCTTCTAAGGTATTACAGTTTAGCCTAGCACATACACGGTGCTCGGTCACTCTGTCTTGTCTGACTTTTTACAGCGCCCTGGACTGTATCCCACCAGGCTCCTTTGCCCATGGAATTTCCCAGGCAAGAATGCTGGAGTGGAGTGTCATTTCCTACTCCAGGGGATCTTCCCAACCCAGGGATTGAACCTGGGTCTCTCGCATTTCCTCTATTGGCAGGCAGGTTCTTTACCGTTAATGCCACATGGGAAGCCCCCAAGTTTAGCCTGTTTATAACGCTTAAGAGTGCTGAGAATTGAACCTCAATTGTTGCTTTAATACATGATTTCTTTTCAAAACTCGATCCCTATAACCACAATTCTGTTTTGTACCATTGTTTGAATTTCATTTTTTACTGTATTTTTATTTGCATTGTTGTTAGAAATATACTCTGCTTCTTTATTTCCACTCATAACTGTGAATATTTCTTAGCATCATTCTATGGTTTATTAAAAACTACCTGAAAACTGAAATTATCATATTAATATTCAAAATGTAAATGTATTCTCAAATTAGAGACTCAAGAAACAGGGTGAAATTTGTTTTCTAGGCTCTCAAATGTTGCATTTATCTTTGGTTAGGGCTGAATTGATCTGGGCAAAATTGTAACATGGGTGAAGTTAAACTCATATTCTAATTACCTAGTGCTTTCTTGGTCAAAGGCGTCAACCCCACCTCTAAACTGGGACACTCACTCACCTCTCTCCACCTTGTAGAATTTAAGCCCCACAGCTTTCTTATCCTCTTTTTTCTCTGTTTTCACTTCTCACATACTGTTGTGCTTTACAATTATCTAATAACCTACTGATGATATATCTGGATATTTTTGTTTTAATAAGGATTTTTCCAGGACCAGTAGGATATACTCAAAGGTAGTGGAGGTCTTACCTGAGGAAGGCGCCTTCAAGCCCAAGTCCACTCTGCCTACATAGTAGGATAGTTTTGCTTGGTCTATCTAGCTATATCTTTAACTTTAATCTAAAAAAATCAACTTAATCCATTTGTAAAATTTATGGGACTTCCCTGGTGGTCCACTGCTTAAGAATCCCCTTGCCAGTGCAGGGGACACAGGTTTGATCTCTGGTCTGGGAAGAGTCCACATTCCACAGAGCCACTAAGGCCCTGTGCCATAGCTGCTGATACCATGCCTAGAGCCTGTGCTCCACAACAGGAGAACCCACCACAGGAAGCCTGCACATCACAGCTAGAGAGTAGCTCCTGATCACTGCAACTAGAGAAAGCGCACACACAGCAATGAAGTTCTAGGTCAGCCAAAAATAAATAAATAAATAAAAATATGGAAATCCATGGTGTCTGACTCTTGTGACCCATGGGCTATAGCCTTCCAGGCTCTTTTGTCCATGGAATTCTCCAGGCAAGAATACTGGAGTGGGTTGCCATTTCCTCTCCAGGCTATCCTCCCAACCCAGGGATTGAACCTAGGTTTCCTGAACTGCAGGCAGACTTTTTACCACCTGAGCCACCAGGGAAGCCTTTACAAAACACACTCGAGAGTCCCCAATATTGACATGAAAATAAGGAGGATGGTATCTTCTCAGTATTAAATCACTCTTGCATCTATAATATGTTAGACACTGTGCTGGAGAATGTACAGATAAATAAACTATGGAGTCTGTTGTTGAGGCACTGGTTATTTGGTAAAAAATACAAACTTACAAATAAATCATTGCAATATGGTATTGCTAATGCTGTAATGGGGTACTAGGTATATAGATGACACAAAGGAAGGAATGGTTAATTCTATTGGATGGGACAGATATGATGTCACAGGATACTGTTGAGCTAGATTTTGAAAAAATGAGCTTTCCAGCAGGAGAAAGTGATGCAGAGGAGGGGGGTGCACTAAGGGATGATGACATAAAACTCATTTGTCTTGAATTTTGTATAAGGAACTAATATTGTGAAGAATTGAAGATAATGGAAAATCCATTTTGGCAGTGGCAGTAACCACATCCAACATGTAGCCAAGACTGGCAAGTAAATCAGTTTCATCTCCAGCCATCAAAGGCTTTGATAGTGGTCCATGGTGTTCTTACTGGTGGATTCAATTGTATGGTCACAGCTACTGTTCTGATCACCTAGATTCAATTTGAACTGCCATTTTCTGAGCTGCATTCCAGCCTTCCTGATCTCTGTCTTACTTAGTTACTCAATTTTCTTTCGATGTTTTGTTTTTTTTTTTCCCTGCTTAAATTAACAAAAGTTAGTTTATATACTACCTAGATGCCTTGGTTGATGCAGCAGTAACTGGGATACTGATTTTGGTTGTTTGTTTTTTCAAGAGTGGACTGATTCAAAGTGACATGCTTTGGGGTGTGAGTGACTAAAAGAGTGGATAAAGACTCCTCACAATTGAGTCTATATCCACTAGTCTATGAGAGTAGGATGTTGGGAAAGTTGTGTACATAAGCATTTGAGATACTCGAGATCATTACTGTATTTATAAAGAGAAGTTCAGTGTTTTTAATGAATTTGTGAACCACATAATATGTATAAAGGTCTAATTTTTGTCTGCCCAAAATTTTCTCTCTTTTCCCCCCCTCTGCTGTGGGCTATAGACCTCAGTCCCTGACCACATGGCTTGCACATGGAGATAGTGAGAGTGGAGAGAAGTAAGGACTTTTGACATAAGATAAGCCAGTTCCCTCCTCTGTAGTATAATAATTTAAGGCTTGAACAGACACATGAAAAGAAATGGTAGTTGGTATTGGTGAGGTTTATTTGATGCCAGCTTTCCCTGGAGAATTCCATGGACAGAGGCTATGGTTCACAGGGTCGCAAAGAGTTGGACAAGACTGCGCAACTAACACTTTCACTTTTTCACTTTCTAGAGAAAAGATCCTCATTTTCCAAGATTTTTTTTAAACTTCTTAATCTAGAACACTTTATAAGTTCCATTTTTGTTAAATTAAGCAGGTGTCATTTCTGCTTGCTGGAAATCAAAGAACGTTAGCATAGCTTGTAAGCAATTTGGTATGATGAAAAGATAAAGTGAATGTCTGATGAAAATTGAAGTAAAATAGGTAGGTGGGGCCAAGTCTTTGAGGGCTTCATATTTTATATTGTAATGTTTGGTAGTTGTTTTGTAGCCTACAGAGATATAAGTAGATTCCTAAGTCATTGTCTAACCTTAGTTTTGATCAATCACTCTGATATCAATATCAAAAATGGGTTTGAGGAGGATGAGCCTTGAGATAGAATGATCAGTTAGAGGCTACTTAAGCTAAATGATATTGAAGATCTGAAGTAGCGCTATTAGTTTTCCATTGCTGCCATAACAAATTATTGCAAACTTATGGCTTATAACAATACAAACGTATTATTTCATAGTTCTGTAGGTCAGAAGTCTGACATCAGCCTCATTGTCTAAAAAGTAAGGGTGTTATTACAAACCAAGCAAGTAATAAGAGAGTGGGATGTAGAGTTAAACATGTAAATGTGGAAAGAAAAAACATCCATCAGCCAACAATTTTGTATCCAGTGAAATTATTATTCAAAATTGAAGGAGAAAAATAATTTTACAGAGAATTGTTGCCAGTAGACTTCTCAGAAAAATAAAATCAAGGAATTATTGCCTTGCAAGGAATGGTGAAATCAACTTTTCAGAGAAAAAGAAAATATGAATCAGAGTCCCAGATTTATGTAAAGAAATGAAAACCATTAAAGGAGAAATAAAAGGTAAAATAAGGACTTTAACTTTCTTATTCTTAATTGATGTTATAGATAACTGTTCAAAATAATTATAGCAAAACTGCATTGGGTAATTTACCACATATTGAAAAGTGAAATGAATGGTAGGAATATTATAAAAGACTGGACAGAGGAATTGGAAATTCTGTGCTATAAGGAAACTTAAACTCTCCGTGATATAGTAAAATTTTATTAGAAAATGGACTTAGATTAGTTATCTATTTATACTGTGAACTCGAGGAAAACTCATGGAAAATATAAAGAATCGATATCACAAGTGAGAAAAAGAAAGAAATCACATACATTCTAAATTTAAATTAGAAAAAGTATGCCATGTCATCACAAATCAAAAGAAAGCTAGAGTATCAAAATTAAAATTAGGAAAAAGCAGAGTTCAGAACAAGAAAAGTTATCAGGATAAGATAAGATGGGTATTGCACAATGAAAAATAGATCAGTCCTCCAAGAATACATGACAACTCTTAATCTGTAGGTACCTAAAATGTGAACCATGAACTTCCTGATGTTTAAGCTAGTTTTAGGAAAGGCAGAGGAACCAGAGATCAAATTGTCCAAATCTGCTGGATCACGGAAAAAGCAAGAGAGTTCCAGAAAAACATCTATTTCTGCTTTATTGACTATGCCAAAGCCTTTGACTGCATGGATCACAGTAAACTGTGGAAAATTCTGAGAGAGTTGGGAATACCAGACCACCTGCCTCTTGAGAAATCTGTATGCAGGTCAGGAAGCAACAGTTAGAACTGGACATGGAACAACAGACTGGTTCCAAAGAGAAAAAGGAGTATATCAAGGCTGTATATTGTCACCCTGCTTATTGAACTTCTATGCAGAGCACATCATGAGAAACGCTGGACTGGAAGAAACACAAGCTGGAATCAAGATTGCTGGGAGAAATATCAATAACCTCAGATATGCAGATGACACCACCCTTATGGCAGAAAGTGAAGAGGAGCTAAAAAGCCTCTTGATGAAAGTGAAAGAGGAGAGTGAAAAAGTTGGCTTAAAGCTCAACATTCAGAAAACGAAGATCATGGCATCCGGCCCCATCACTTCATGGGAAATAGATGGGGAAACAGTGGAAACAGTGTCAGACTTTATTTTTGGGGGCTCCAAAATGACTGCAGATGGTGATTGCAGCCATGAAATTAAAAGACACTTACTCCTTGGAAGAAAAGTTATGACCAACCTAGATAGTATATTCAAAAGCAGAGACATTACTTTGCCGACTAAGGTCCATCTAGTCAAGGCTATGATTTTTCCGGTAGTCATGAATGGATGTGAGAGTTGGACTGTGTAGAAGGCTGAGTGCAAAAGAATTGATGCTTTTGAACTGTGATGTTGGAGAAGACTCTTGAGAGTCCCTTGGACTGCAAGGAGATCCAACCAGTCCATTCTGAAGGACATCAGCCCTGAGATTTCTTTGGAAGGAATGATGCTAAAGCTGAAACTCCAGTACTTTGGCCACCTCATGTGAAGGGTTGACTCATTGGAAAAAACTCCGATGCTGGGAGGGATTGGGAGCAGGAGGAGAAGGGGACGACAGAGGATGAGATGGCTGGATGGACGTGAATCTGAGTGAACTCCGGGAGTTGGTATGGACAGGGAGGCCTGGCATGCTGTGACTCATGGGATCACAATGAGTCAGACACAACTGAGTGACAGAACTGAACTGAAAATGCATGATATTACATGAGGCAAAAATTGATAAAAGTGCAACAAGAAATAGTTAAATCCACTGTTATAGTTGTAAGATTGAACATCCCTCTATCAGTAATTGACAGGTCCAGCCAGCAGAAAATTAGTAAGGATATAATTGAGCTGAACAGCACCATCAATCAACTGGGTTTAATTGACATTCATAGAATATTTTATTTTATAACAGTGGAATATACACACTTTTCAAGATCAAATGGAACATTCACCAACAGATCACATTCTGGGCTATAAAACATACTTTAACAAGTTTAAAAGGTTCAGTTCAGTTCAGTTCAGTCACTCAGTCGTGTCCGACTCTTTGTGACCCCATGAATCACAGCACACCAGGCCTCCCTGTCCATCACCATCTCCCGGAGTTCACTGAGACTCACATTCATTGAGTCCGTGATGCCATCCAGCCATCTCATCCTAGATCGTCCCCTTCTCCTCCTGCCCCCAATCCCTCCCAGCATTGGAGTTTTTTCCAATGAGTCAACTCTTCACATGAGGTGGCCAAAGTACTGGAGTTTCAGCTTTAGCATCATTCCTTCCAAAGAAATCCCAGGGTTGATCTCCTTCAGAATGGACTGATTGGATCTCCTTGCAGTCCAAGGGACCCTCAGGAGTCTTCTCCAACACCACAGTTCAAACGCATCAATTCTTCGGCCCTCAGCCTTCTTCATAATCCAACTCTCACATCCATACATGACCATAGGAAAAACCACAACCTTGACTAGTTGGCAAAGTAATGTCTCTGCTTTTGAATATACTATCTAGGTTGGTCATAACTTTTCTTCCAAGGAGTAAGTGTCTTTTAATTTCATGGCTGCAGTCACCATCTGCAGTGATTTTGGAGCCCAAAAAAATAAACTCTGACACTGTCTCTACTGTTTACCCTTCTATTTCCCATGAAGTGTTGGGACCAGATGCCATGATCTTCGTTTTCTCAATGTTGAGCTTTAAGCCAACTTTTTCACTCTCCTCTTTCACTTTCATCAAGAGGCTTTTTAGCTTCTCTTATCTTTCTGCCATAAGGGTAGTGTCATCTGCATATCTGAGGTTATTGATACTTCTCCCAGCAATCTTGATTCCAGCTTGTGTTTCTTCCAGTCCAGCGTTTCTCATGATGTACTCTGCATAGAAGTTCAATAAGCAGGGTGACAATATACAGCCTTGACTTACTGCTTTTCATATTTGGAACCAGTCTGTTGTTCCATGTCCAGTTCTAACTGTTGCATCCTGACCTGCATACAGATTTCTCAAGAGGCAGGTCAGGTGGTCTGGTATTCCCATCTCTTTCAGGATTTTCCACAGTTTATTGAGATCCACACAGTCAAAGGCTTTGGCATAGTCAATCAAGCAGAAGTAGATGTTTTTCTGGAACTCTCTTGCTTTTTCGATGATCCAGAAGATGTTGGCAATTTGACCTCTGGTTCCTCTGCCTTTTCTAAAACCAGCCTGAACATCAGGAAGTTCACAGTTCACGTATTGCTGAAGCCTGGCTTGGAGAATTTTGACATTACTTTACTAGCATGTGAGATGAGTGCAATTGTGCGGTAGTTTGAGCACTCTTTGGCATTGCCTTTCTTTGGGATTGGACTGAAAACTGACCTTTTCCAGTCCTGTGGCCACTGCTGAGTTTTCCAAATTTGCTGGCATATTGAGTGCAGCACTTTCACAGCATCATCTTTCAGGATTTGAAACAGTTCAACTGGAATTCCATCACCTCCACTATCTTTGTTTGTAGTGATGCTTCTTAAGGCCCACTTGACTTCACATTCCAGGATGTCTGGTTCTGAATGAGTGATCACACCATCGTGATTATCCAGGTCTTGAAGATCCTTTTTGTACAGTTCTTCTGTGTATTCTTGACACCTCTTCTTAATATCTTCTGCTTCTGTTAGGTCCATACCATTTCTGTCCTTTATCGAGCCCATCTTTGCATGAAATGTTCCCTTGGTATCTCTAATTTTCTTGAAGAGATCTCTAGTCTTTCCCATTCTGTTGTTTTCCTCTATTTCTTTGCACTGATCACTGAAGAAGGCTTTCTTATCTCTTCTTGCTCTTCTTTGGAACTCTGCATTCAGATGCTTATATCTTTCATTTTCTCCTTGGTTTTTCGCCTCTCTTCTTTTAACAGCTATTTGTAAGGCCTCCCCAGACAGCCATTTTGATTTTTTGCATTTCTTTTCCATGGGGATGGTCTTGATCCCTGTCTCCTGTATAATGTCACGAACCTCGTTCCATAGTTCATCAGGCACTCTATGTGTCAGATCTAGACTCTTAAATCTATTTCTCACTTCCACTGTATAATCATAAGGGATTTGATTTAGGTAATACCTGAATGGTCTAGTGGTTTTCCCTACTTTCTTCAATTTAAATCTGAATTTGACAATAAGGAGTTCATGATCTGAGCCACAGTCAGCTCCCTGGTGGCTCAGACGGTATGTGTCTGTCTACAATGTGGGAGACCCGGGTTCGATCCCTGGGTCAGGAAGATCCCTTGGAGAAGGAAATGGCAATCCACTCCAGTACTATTGCCTGGAAAATCCCATGGACAGAGAAGCCTGGTAGGCTACAGCCCATGGGGTCGCAAAGAGTCGGACACAACTGAGCGACTTTACCTTACTGAAATTAAAAGGTAAGAAATCATAAAAAATATGCTCTAAAAACACAGTGGGATTAAACTAGAAATCAGTAACAGAAAGATAGCTAGGAAATTTCACTTGGAGTTTAAAAAACACACTTTTAAATCACGTAGAGTCAAGAGAATAAATAACAAGAAAGTATAAAAGTGTTTTGAACTAAATGAAAAATAAAACAAAATATAAACATTTATGGAATGCAACAAAAGCAGTGTTTAGAGGGAAATTTATAGCATTGTATGTATTCATTAGGAAAAAAGGAAGACCAAAAATCAGTAATCTAAGCTTCCACCTTAGGAAGCTAGAGAAAGAAGAAGATTATAAAAGGAAGCAAGTTGGTTAGGATTCTGGACTTCAACTAACGTGACTCAGGTTCAAACCCTGGTCAGGGAACTGAGCTTCTGCAAGCAGAGTGGCACAAGTGAAGCATGTAGATTAAGAGAAGTACTAAAATTAGAGCAAATAATAAACATGTAAGAAAAAAAACCTTATAGCAATTCACTAGTTTTTTCCAGAAAAAAGAAGCAGAGTGAATACTTCCTGATTTGTCCTATGAGTCCAGTTTTACCCTAATATGAAAAGCATATAAAGAAATTACACAGAAAGAAAGCTACAGACTAATATCTCTCATGAACATTGAAATTCTCAATAATGTAATAGAAAATGTAAACAACAACAATTACACCCGCCACCCCTCCCGTGCCAAAAAAAAAAAAAAATGTATTACATACCTTGACCCAAGTGGTATTTATTCTAGGTAAAGCCAAGCCTGGTGCAACACTTGAAAATTAATGAAACCAGTCACATCAGTAGGCCAAAGAAGAAAATTCATATGATTATATAAATAGATGCTGAAAAATCCTTTGACAAAATCTGACAGCCTTTGCTATAAACCCTAAGGGAACTAAGAATAGCAAGCAATTCTTTCAACTGGATAAACAACATCTATAAAACCACCACAGCTAATATGCTAAATGGTGGGAAACAAGCTGCTTTCCCCTAAATATTAAGAACAAGCCAAAGATGTCTCTTCTTACCATTTCTATTCAACACCACACTGGAAGTTCTACATAATGCAGTAAGATAGGAAAAGGAGATAAAACTATACAGTTTGGGAAAGAGAAATAAAACTGTCTGCAGATGACATGAATGTCTATGTACAATATGCTAAATAATCAACAATAACAACAAAAAAATCCCTGGAACTGACACAGTGAAGTTGCAGGATATAATGCTAATACACAAATGTCAATATGAATGTCAACTGGAATGAACAATTGGAATTTAAAATATAGTGTCATTTTATTACCACCCCAAATTAAATATTTAGATATAAATCAAACAAAATATATACCAATCTATGTAAAGAAAACTACAAAACTCCAATAAAAGAAATCACAGAAGAATAAATAAGTGAAGGGATATTTCATGTTCCTGGATAGAAGGATTCTACATTGTGATGATGTCAGTTCTTCCAACTAGACCTATGTGTGTTCTTAGTTGTTCCGTCATGTCTGACTCTTTGCAACCCCATGGACTGTAGCCTGCCAGAGTCCTCTGTCCATGGGGATTCTCCAGGCTAGAATACTGAAGTGGGTGGCCATTTCATTCTCCAGGGTATCTTTCCGACCCAGGGATTGAACGCAGGTCTCCTGCATTGCTGGCAGATTCTTTATCTATACATGCAAGTGATCCCAATCAAAATTCTAAAAATTTATTTTTTTGATAGCAATGAACTGATTCTAAAATGTATATGGGGACTTCCCTGGTGATTCAATGGTTAAGACTTTGCCTGCCAGTGCTGGGGACATGGGTTCAATCCCTGGTCTGGGAAGCTTCATACACAAAGCCACAACGCCCATGAAACACAACTACTCGTCTGTATGCCACAACTGCTGAAGCCCAGGCACCTCGAGCCAGTACTCTACAACAGGACACACCAGTGAGACGCCTGTGCACTGCACCGACGAGTAGCCCCTGCTTGCTGTGACTAGAGAGAGCCCAGGCACAGTGATGAAGACCCAGTGCAGCCCAAAAGGATAAAAATAAATTTTAAAAATTAAAAAAAGTATATGTTAGAGCAAAAGACCTTGAATAGCCAATGCAATACTACACAACAAGATCAAAGTTGGAGAACTGACACCACCCAACCTCAAGACACTCTGCAGAACTACAATAACCAAGACAGTGTGGTATTGGTGAAAGAACAGACAAGTTGGTAATAATAGCACAGAACAGCCAGCCCTAAAATACACATACGCATACACATCAACTGATCTTTTTCAAATGCATTAAGGCACTCCAATAGAGAAAGGATAGTCTTTTTAATAAATGGTCTGGAACAACTGGATAGCTACATGCAGAATACCAAAAAATCTAGACACTGACCTTACACCTTTTACCAAAATTAGTTCAAAATGCATCTTAGACCTAACTGTAAAATACAAAACTCTAAAACTTTTAAAAGATGACATCAGAGAAAATGTAGGTAATTTGAGGTTTGGTAAGTTTTCCTCTCCAAAAACCAATCAATGAATTAAAAAAAATTGAACTTCACTGAAAAAAAAAAAACCAAAAAACACTTCTGCTCGGTGAAAGACAATGTCAAAAAAAAATGAGAATACACGAGACAGGCTGGGAGAAAATGTTTGCAAAAGATATCTGATAGAAAACTTATACAAAATATGCAAAATGTTATAAAACTCAACAATAAGAAAACAAACAACCCCATTAAAAAATAAGAGAAAGCCTCAACAGGCACCTTACCAAGAAGATGTACAATTGGCAGTAGGCTTGTGAAAAGATGCTCAACATTTTATATCATAAAGGAATTACAAATTAAAACAATAATGAGTTATTACTACTTGCCTATTAGAATAGCTAAAATTAAAAAAAAAATCTGATAGTATCAAATCCTGAAAAAGATTGGAATAATAGAAACTTTCTTTCATTGCTGGTGGGAATACAGCCACTTTAAGAGGCAGTTTGGCAGAAACTTAAAAAGGTGAATGTATTTTTACTCTGTGATGCAGCACTGTGCTCATGGGCATTTATTTAAATGAGTTGAAAAATTATATACATAAAAAATTGCATACAGATGTTTATAAAAGATTTATTCATTATTATTAGAAACTGGAACCAAGCAACCAAGATGTCCTTCAAAAGGTAAATGGGTACACAAATTTTAGTACAGCAATACAGTGGAATGAGTCTGTGCGTACACAGTTGCTAAGTTGGGTCCAACTCTTTATGACCCCATGGACTATAGCCCACCATGCTCTTCTGTCTATGGAATTTTCCAGGCAAGAATACTGAGGTGGGTTGCCATTTCCTTCTCCAATACACCGGAATATGATTCAGCAATAAAAATAAATGAGTGATCAAGCCAGGAACAGATAATGAGGAAGTTTTAGTGTATATTCCTTAGTGAAAGAAGCTATAATGAAAAGCCTGTCCTGTATATTTCTAACTATATGACATTCTGAAAAAGATAAGATCATTGAGACAATAAAAGAATTAGTAGTTGTCAGGGTTTCAAGGGGAAAGGAGGAGGGTTGAATAGATGGGGCACTGAGAACTTAATAGAGCAGTGAATCAAATCTTTATGATACTTTCAGTTCAGTTCAGCTCAGTCGCTCAGTCATGTCCTAATCTTTGTGACTCCATGAACTTCAGCACACCAGGACTCCCTGTCCATCACAAACTCCCAGAGTTTACTCAAACTCATGTCCACTGAGTCAGTGATGCCATCCAACCATCTCATCCTCTGTCGTCCCCTTCTCCTCCCACCTGAAATCTTCCCCAGCGTCAGGGTCTTTTCAAATGAGTCAGTTCTTCGCATCAGGTGGCCAGAGTATTGGAGTTTCAGGTTCAACATCAGTCCTTCCAATGAACACTTAGGACTGAATTCCTTTAGGATGCACTGATTGGATCTTCTTGCAGGCAAGGGACTCTCAAGAGTCTTCTCCAACACCACAGTTCAAAAACATCAATTCTTTGGCTCTCAGCTTTCTTTATAGTCCAACTCTCACATCCATACATGATTACTGGAAAAACCATACCCTTGACTAGATGGTCATTTGTTGGCAAAGTAATGTCTCTGCTTTTTGATATGCTGTTTAGGTTGGTTTTAGAAAAGACAGAGGAACCACAGATTAAATTGCCAAAATCTGCTGGATCATCAAAAAAGCCAGAGAGTTCCAGAAAAACATCTATTTCTGCTTTATTGACTACGCCAAAGCCTTTGACTGTGTGGATCACAATAAACTGTGGAAAATTCTGAGAGAGTTGGGAATACCAGACCTGACCTGCCTCTTGAGAAATCTGTATGCAGGTCAGGAAGCAACAGTTAGAACTGGACATGGAACAACAGACTGGTTCCAAATAGGAAAAGGAGTAAGTCAAGGCTGTATATTGTCACCCTGCTTATTGAACTTCTGTGCAGAGTACATCATGAGAAACGCTGGACTGGAAGAAGCACAAGCTGGAAACAAGATTGCTGGGAGAAATATCAATAACCTCAGATATGCAGATGACACCACCCTTATGGCAGAAAGTGAAGAGGAACTAAAAAGCCTCTTGATGAAAGTGAAAGAGGAGAGCGAAAAAATTGGCTTAAAGCTCAACATTCAAAAAACTAATATCCTGGCATCTGGTCTCATCACCTCATGGGAAATAGATGGGAAACAGTGGAAACAGTGGCAGACTTTATTTTTTGGGCTCCCAAATCACTGCAGAAGTTAATTGCAGCCATGAAATTAAAAGACACTTACTCCTTGGAAGAAAAGTTATGACCGACCTAGATAGCACATTCAAAAGCAGAGACATTACTTTGCCAACAAAGGTTTGTCTAGCCAAGGCTATGGTTTTTCCAGTAGTCATGTATAGATGTGAGAGTTGGACTGTGAAGAAAGCTGAACACTGAAGAATTGATGCTTTTGAACTGTGGTGTTGGAGAAGACTCTTGAGAGTCCCTTGGACTGCAAAGAGATCCAACCAGTCCATCCTAAAGGAAATCAGTCCTGAGTGTTCATTGGAAGGACTGATACTGAAGCTGAGACTGCAGTACTTTGGCCACCTCATGTGAAGAATTGACTCATTGGAAAAGACTCTGATGGTGGGAGGGATTGGGGGCAGGAGGAGAAGGGGACGACCGAGGATGAGATGGCTGGATGGCATCACGAACTCGATGGACATGAGTTTGAGTGAACTCCTGGAGCTGGTGATGGACAGGGAGGCCTGGCGTGCTGCTGTTCATAGGGTTGCAAAGAGTCGAACATGACTGAGTGACTGAACTGAACTAGGTTGGCCATAACTTTTCCTCCAAGGAGCAAGCGTCTTTTAATTTCATAGCTGCAGTCACCATCTGCAGTGATTTTCAGTTCAGTTCAGTTCAGTCATTCAGGTGTGTCCGACTCTTTGTGACCCCATGAATTGCAGCAAGCCAGGCTTCCCTGTCCATCACCATTTGGATCCCCCCAAAATAAAGTCTGCCACTGTTTCCACTGTTTCCCCATCTATTTGCTATGAAGTGATGGGACCAGATACCATGATCTTAGTTTTCTAAATGTTGAGGTTTAAGAAAACTTTTTCCCTCTCCTCTTTTACTTTCATTTAGAGGCTCTTCAGTTCTTCACTTTCTGCCATAAGGGTGATGTCATCTGCATATTTGAGTTATTGATATTTCTCCCTGCCATCTTGATTCCAGCTTGTGTTTCATCCAGCCCAGTGTTTCTTATACTTCTGCATATAATTAAATAAGCACAGTGACAATATATAGCCTTGATGTACTCCTTTCCTGATTTGGAATCAGTCTGTTGTTCCATGTCCAGTTCTAAGTGTTGCTTTCTGAGCTGCATACAGATTTCTCCAGAGGCAGGTCAGGTGGTTGGTATTCCGATCTCTTGAAGAATTTTCCACAGTTTTTGGTGAGCCACACAGTCAAAGGCTTTGGCATAGTCAACAAAGCAGAAATAGATGTTTTTCTGGAACTCTTTTGCTTTTTCAATGATCCAATGGATGTTGGCAATTTTTTTCTCTGGTTCCTCTGACTTTTCTAAGTTCAGCGTGAACATCAGGAATTTCACAGTTCATGGTTTACATATGATACTTTAATAGTGATTATATGACATTATACATTGCTTGAAACTCATAGAACTATACAGAACAAATAGTGAACCCTATTGTAAATGACAGGCTAATCAGTTATAGTGTATCAACAGTATTTCTTCAATTTTGGGGAGTGTAGTGGTAAAGGATCCGCCTGACCATGCAGGAGACTGGATCCTTTAATCAGGAAGATCCCCTGGAATCGGAAATGTCAACCCATTCCAGTATTCTTGCCTGGAAAATTCAATGGACAGAGGAGCCTGGTTGGCTATAGTCCATGGGGTTGAAAAGAGTTGGACAGAATTGAGCACAAGCACAATGTGAATGTGATGTGAATAACTGTATTGCACTAATGCAAGAGGTCAGTCACAGGAAAATTTTTAGGAGGGTTGAGAATGGAGCCTAATGGAACCCTGTGTATTATCTGCTCAATTTACTGTAAACCCAAAACTGCTCTAAAAATTAAGGTCTGTTAAATTAAAAAAAAAAAAATCAAGGTGTTAGAAGGCTATCTTCCTCTCTGGAGCCTCCAGGACTCAATTTTTAAGTTTTCAGAGGTCATACACATACCTTGGTTTGTGTCCTCTTCTTGATCCTCACAGCCAGTTGTACATATAGTCTCTATGGGAATAGACATTATTTCTCTTTCTCTGACCACACTTGGAAGAGGTTCTCTACATTTAAATATTTATATTATTAAATTTAATCAACCTGGATAATCCAAGAAAATGACTCTGTCTCAAGACCTTTAACCTCATTCACATTTGCAAAGTCCTTTCTGCCATGTAAAGTAACATACTTTCATGTTGTCAGGATTAGGATATAGGCCTCTTCGGGGAACTGTTATTCTGTCTACCACAATCACACAAGTGGTAAAAGTATGAAAAGAATAAGGTAGATTCTAGAAATATTTAGAACAAATATAGAGGACTTTGTGTTTGGACGGGTGCATGAAGAGCCAGTGGCCTCCAGGATGAAGAAGAGGAATAAGTTCATCACCACAAGGTTATTGGCTTGAAGAAATGGTGGTAAGCAATCCGTGTAGGACTTCCTACATGTCCTTTTCAAAACAACATAATTAAGAAACAAACAAGAAACACTGACTCTAGACTTTTAGGAAAATTTATTGATTTGTGAATATATCTGACCTAACAATGGCAACCCACTCCAGTACTCTTGCCTGGAAAATCCCATGGACGGAGGAGCCTGGTGGGCTGCAGTCCATGGGATCGCTAAGAGTCAGATAAGACTGAGTGACTTCACTTTCTCTTTTCACTTTCATGCATTGGAGAAGTAAATGGCAACCCACTCCAGTATTCTTGCCTGGAGAATCCCAGGAACGGAGGAGCCTAGTGAGCTGCTGTCTATGGGGTTGCACAGAGTTGGACACGACTGAAGCGACTTAGCAGTAGCAGCAGCAACATGAAAACAAAAATTTTGAAAAGAGTTTTTTTAAATGCAAAAGATAATGTTTTGTCCTGTTAAAACACTTTATAATCCCCTCAAAGTTCAATTTCTTCTTACTACTATGTTTATGATGGTCATGATCTAATGAACCTATAACTGACATTTTGCCCTCAGTTAGGAATGTTTAATGTCTTCCCCTAGAGACTCAGATGGCAAACCACTTCAGTATTCTTGCCTTGAGAACCCCATGAACAGTATGAAAAGGAAAATGATAGGATACTAAAAGAGGAAATCCCCAGGTCAGTAGGTGCCCAATATGCTACTGGAGATCAGTGGAGAAATAACTCCAGAAAGAATGAAGGGATGGAGCCAAAGCAGAAACAATACCCAGTTGTGGATGTGACTGATAAAGAAGCAAAGTCCAATGCTGTAAAGAGCAATATTGCAAAGGAACCTGGAATGTCAGGTCCATGAATCAAGGCAAATTGGAAGTGGTCAAACAGGAGATGGCAAGAGTGAAAGTCAACATTTTAGGAATCAGTGAACTAAAATGGACTGGAATGGGTGAATTTAACTCAGATGACCATTATATCTAGTACTGCGGGTAGGAATCCCTCAGAACAAATGGAGTAGCCATCATGGTCAACAAAAGAGTCCGAAATGCAGTACTTGGATGCAATCTCAAAAACGACGGAATGATCTCTGTTCGTTTCCAAGGCAAACCATTCAATATCGCAGCAATCCAAGTCTATGCCCCAACCAGTAATGCTGAAGAAGCTGAAGTTGAACAGATCTATGAAGACCTACAAGATCTTTTAGGACTAACACCCCAAAAAAGATGCCCATTTCATTATAGGGGACTGGAATGCAAAAGTAGGAAGGCAAGAAGCCCCTGGAGTAACAGGCAAATTTGTCCGTTGAATACAGAATGAAGCAGGGCAAAGACTAATAGAGTTTTGCCAAGAAAATACACTGGTCATAGCAAACACCCTCTTCCAACAACACAAGAGAAGACTCTACACATGGACGTCACCAGATGGTCAACACCAAAATCAGACTGATGATATTCTTTGCAGCCAAAGTTGGAGAAGCTCTATACAGTCAACAAAAACAAGACCAGGAGTTGACTGTGGCTCAGATCATGAACTCCTTATTGCCAAATTCAGACTTAAATTGAAGAAAGTAGAGAAAACCACTAGACCATTCAGGTATGACCTAAATCAAATCCCTTATGATTATACAGTGGAACTGAGAAATAGATTTAAGGGACTAGATCTGATAGAGAGTGCCTGATGAACTATGGAATGAGGTTTGTGACATTGTACAGGAGATAGGGATCAGACCATTCCCATGGAAAAGAAATGCAAAAAAGCAAAATGACTGTCTGCGGAAGCCTTACAAATAGTTGTGAAAAGAAGAGAAGTGAAAAGCCAAGGAGAAAAGGAAAGATATAAGCATCTGGATGCAGAGTTCCAAAGAATAGAAAGAAGATAAGAAAGTCTTCCTCAGCAATCAGTGCAAAGAAATAGAAGAAAATAACAGAATGGGAAAGACTAGAGATCTCTTCAAGAAAATTAGAGATACCAAGGGAACATTTCAGACAAAGATGGGCTCAATAAAGGACAGAAATGGTATGGACCTAACAGAAGCAGAAGATATTAAGAAGAGGTGGAAAGAACACAGAAGAACTTTACAAAAAAGATCTTCAAGACCCAGATAATCACAATGGTGTGATCACTCACCTAGAGCCAGACATCCTGGAATGCGAAGTCAAGTGGGCTTAGAAAGCATCACTACGAACAAAGCTAGTGGAGGTGATGGAATTCCATTTGAGCTATTTCAAATCCTGAAAGATGATACTGTGAAAGTGCTGCACCCAATATGCCAGCAAATTTGAAAACTCAGCAGTGTCCACAGGACTGGAAAAGGTCAGTTTTCATTCCACTCCCAAAGAAAGGCAATGCCAAAGAATGCTCAAACTACCGCACAATTGCACTCATCTCACACGCTAGTAAAGTAATACTCAAAATTCTCCAAGCCAGGCTTCAGCAATACATAAACTGTGAACTTCCAGATGTTCAAGCTGGTTTTAGAAAAGGCAGAGGAACCAGAAATCAAATTGCCAACATGTGCTGGATCATCGAAAAAGCAAGAGAGTTCCAGAAAAACATCTATTTCTTCTTGATTGACTATGCCAAAGCCTTTGACTGTGTGGATCTCAATAAACTGTGGAAAATTCTGAGAGTGTTGGAAATCCAAACCACCTGACCAGCCTCTTGAGAAATCTGTATGCAGGTCAGGAAGCAACAATTAGAACTGGACATGGAACAACAGACTGATTGTAAATAGGAAAAGGAGTACGTCAAGGCTGTATATTGTCACCCTGCTTATTTAACTTACATGCAGAGTACATCATGAGAAATGCTGGACTGGAAGAAACACAAGCTGCAATCAAGATTGCCAGGAGAAATATCAATAACCTCAGATATGCAGATGACACCACCCTTATGGCAGAAAGTGAAGAGGAGCTAAAAAGCCTCTTGATGAAAGTGAAAGAGGAGAGTGAAAAAGTTGGCTTAAAGCTCAACATTAAAAAAACGAAGATCATGGCATCTGGTCCCATCACTTCATGGGAAATAGATGGGGAAAGAGTAGAAACAGTGTCAGACTTTATTTTTTGGGGCTCCAAAATCACTGCAGATGGTGATTGCAGCCATGAAATTAAAAGACACTTACTCCTTGGAAGAAAAGTTATGACCAACCTAGACAGCATATTCAAAAGCAGAGAAATTACTTTTCAGACTAAGTTTCGTCTAGTTAAGGCTATGGTTTTCCCAGTGGTCATGTATGGATGTGAGAGTTTGACTGTGAAGAAGGCTGAGCACCGAAGAATTGATGCTTTTGAACTGTGGTGTTGGAGAAGACTCTTGAGAGTCCCTTGGACTGCAAGGAGATCCAACCAGTCCATTCTGAAGGAGATCAACCCTGAGATTTCTTTGGAAGGAATGTTGCTAATGCTGTAACTCCAGTACTTTCGCCACCTCATGCGAAGAGCTGACTCATTGGAAAAAACTCCAATGCTGGGAGGGATTGGGGGCAGGAGGAGAAGGGGATGACAGAGGATGAGATGGCTGGATGGCATCATGGACTCGATGGACGTGAGTCTGAGTGAACTCTGGGATTTGGTGATGGACAGGGAAGCCTGGCCTGCTGTGATTCATGGGGTCGCAAAGAATCAGACACGACTGAGCGACTGAACTGAATTGAACTGAGACAGGAATACTGGAGTGGTTGCCATGCCCTCCTTGAGATGATTTTCCCAACTCAGGGATCGAACTGGTGTCTTATGTCTCCTGCATTGACAGGAGGGTTCTTTACTACTAGCACCACCTCAGAAGCCCCATTACAGTGTTTACTATTATTCTAAGAAGTCATTGCTGATTTCTTTTCATCAGGAGACTAACTAATGACTATGTGAGATGTAAGAGTGGAGAGCATACCTGGCCTGCTCAACATTTTATTCCAGATGACTAGCCTGGTGTCCAGCATACAGTGGATGATGCAGAAACATCATCTTGGTGTCTTGGGAATCAGTATTTTCCAAAAACTTCCTTGGTAATGCCAACGTATAGCTGGAATGAAGAAACACTGATATATTCCTCCTTCTTCTTGATAAACTCCCTTCCCCACTCCTATGCTAACCAGTCCCTAACCCAGGGGATAAATATTGCCCTGAAGGAAACTAGACTCAAAAGATGTCAAAAACTGGGAGAAATATAAAGGCAAAAAATTGATTTTGAGAGAAACTTATTAAGTTCATTTTTAGAATGAGTTTTAGATTGTTATATGTTTAATGGATAAATTTGATATATATCCTGAAGTTCAAAGGGAAGATAGGTCAAAGGGGCTGGTACATTTTTACATAGAAATCTGCAGGGTTTTTATTCTATGAGTACTATTAGTAATTCTTATCAGAATAATTTCATTTGAAGAAGTAGAGAAAGAAACTAAATTACAGGGAGAAAGTGTAGTCAGCCAGTGTAAACCAATGTTATTAGATCTTTGAGGAAACGTAAAAGCTGTTGAATAGTAGTTTATAAGTGTATCAGATTAAAGGAAGAATAATTTCTTTCAAAATGATTTTCTTTCTATCCTATGTTTTAAACAGGAAAGAAACTTGAAGAGCTTGCAGAATGCTACTATGGAATGAAAACATTTGAAGACAGAGTGGAGGGAAAGCCACTCAGTCGTGTCCTACTCTTTGTGACACCGTGGGCTATACAGTCCATGGAATTCTCTAGGCTGAATACTGGAGTGGGTAGCCTTTCTCCTCTCCAGGAGATCTTCCCAACCCAGGGGTCAAACCCAGGTCTCTCGCATTGCAGGAGGATTTTTTTTACCAGCTGAGCCATAAGGGAAGCGCTCTGAGGACAGAGGGGTTGGAAGAAATGCTTGGTTCGAAGGCTGTTCTTGAAGGCATAAAAATGAAGGTCAAGAGTACGATTAGATAGAGGGCCCCCTATTTTGTGTAACCAGCAATGAAAAGGGAAGTTTGAAAACAGGAATTTGACAAGGATAATCCTGGTAGGCATGTCTCTTAAAAAAAAAAATAAGAATCAAGGTGCTCTATTGAATTAAAATGAATTGTAGGTTTAGTGCTATATCTATTTATTGGACAGATAATTAGATGCTAGATATAATCCCCATTTTTCATAAAATGTATACAGTTCAAATAAAAAATTAAAAGATGACAGATGAAATTAAGTCTAAGGAAACATATTTTTTTTCCTGCAGAAATTTATTCCAGGTTTTATTTAACTTTTGCCCTGGCAAAATTTCAATATATCTAAGTTTTTGCTTTTAATTTCAAGGAATACATCAGACTCCTCTTAATCATCCCCTTCTTCCCAAGATTATTCTCCATCTCTAAATTTCTTTTCAGAACTTTTGTGCTTAATATCAAATTACATAACCATAATTCTTACATTGGTTTAATCTGGACTATTAAGCTATCTTTGGAGTATAAACTAAAATTGGTCTCAAAATCGACACATATCATTTTCAGTGAAAACTACCTCAAGAAACACTGATATACATTAGAGGGCTTTTTTTAAATGATGAAATTACGCACATTGCTTATATGGTATTTGTGCCAAATGAACTCAAAAAAGAAGGTATAGAATAAGTAACAGAATTCTAGAGCATAAAATAGGTAAATCTGTTGTTAATTATTTACAATGCTAGAAGCAGCAGGAGCACAAGGCATTGATAATTTAACATATTGGATTATCAAAAATAATTTACAATTTGGATTTATGTTATATTTTTGTACTGACAATTGAATAAAGGATTCTTTGATATGTGGGGCAATTACTTTACATAATAATTAAGGAAGACTGGAAACACTTGATTTTGAAGGAGATGATTTCTATGTATGTATGCATGCATGTATCTTTTTCCCTCATCTGTATCTATCCATCTGTCTATTATCTGTCATTTATCCAACCTATTTATCTCTCTCTCTCTGTTTATCTATTCTTTTATTCAATAGCTATCTGCAGGGTACTTGACTCTTAAGAATTTTCGGTTCTTCCTCAATCATGTGGTCATGTGGTTAAGTGTTTGATTTTCAAAGGTCTTCTCTGTAAATAAAGGCAAGTAAATCTAAGTAAATGAAAAGAGTTCTTAAGTCAACAGATCTGGAATTAGTAGGTGCTAATTGTCAATAATGATTGCCTAAGACATGAATAAAACAAAAGATTTGAGTGGATGCTATCAACAAGCTCAGAATAAATAAAAAATCTACCAGACTACAATCTGAAATTTGTCAGATTTCACCAATATCTTATTTCAGTTGATCTTAACTGAGCAGAAAAATATACTAGAACTATTACATTATGACTGTTTTTTCTTATTTCTCTTTGTTGTTAAGGACCTTTATTCTATTCAATAAAAATTCCCTTATCAATTGAATTATAATTTCACAGGTCATCAAGGATTTCTGTTTGGATGCTAAACAAGTACCTTTTAGTTTTTCCTAGTGTGATTTAATTTTACATTTTTCTATGTTAAAGGAGTAAACATGTAAGTTAATAAGTAAATATGTAAGTAAGTTAAGGTTAGTTGAGGTCATAGAAAATGCCTGTGCCAAAGGATTGGAAGAATTAGTTAATGAGGACATTTCCCAATGTAGTTTATCCTCACACTCTGTGATTATTCACTGACCTATCTCCATTATTGTTAATAAATAATGACAAGAATATGCTTACATTTTAGAAATAAGGATTTCCCAATATTTGAATTTGTTCCATGTTTTACTGCTTGTTTGGGTTTGCAGAAATATAGTCCACCTCTTTCTAAATGTGCCATTTGGCAAACATTTATTATAATATAGATTTAAATTAATTTTGTTTATATATCATGGCATTATTGGTGATTTCTTCATGACAGCCATAGTGGAATACAGAATGTTGTTTAGGAATCACTAGCTCAGAAAGGAGAAGAGATAACGAGTTTATGAAACTACTTTTACTCAAATTAGACTGACGATTTTAAAATGGAAAAGATTCAAGTGTTCACTACTTGAAAAGTATAGCGCTTTGCTTTTTCTTAAACCTCATTCCTTATTTATGATATTTAATTTTTAAGCTCCTTCCTTTATCTTTAGCCTTCTGCATATCAAGCTTTTTTTTGAATAGCAATTTTTTGCCAGTTACTTCTCTGGATTAATACTTCATAGCACAGTCTCCTAACTGGTCTCTTTTTTCCAGCCTTATCCCCATTCAATCTCTTCTTTCTGTCCTCAGACTTACAGATGATCTTTCTAAAATGCTATAGTAATTATGCCAAGCATGGCCCTGTACCTCTCTCAAACACTAAAACTCTCCACTTCCTTCAGGGTATTGTCTGAATTCCTGTCTGGGGTTTACCAAGTATTTTGTGATTGGATGGCCTTTTATTTTTCTAGTCTCTTTTCTATTCCCTATACTTCTAAATAGGTTTCCATACGTTTTCTTCATGTAAATGTACTTCATGAACAAAGTATACTCTTATTTTCATGTTTAAATTTTGCATAAATGGCAGCATACTGTCCCTGTTCTTTTGCAATTCACTTTTTTTTTTTTTTTTAAGATTTACTTCTTGATTCATGTAAATCTAGTACTTTACTGTGAAGCCAATCCATTACTTGGGGTGTCCCAGGTGACCTAGCAGGCTATAGTCCGTGACATCCCAAAGAGTAAGACACGACTAAGTTAATGAGCGCACACACACACACAGACACACAATTTGCTTAAAGAAAGTTTTATCTTAATAAACCTAATTTGTTTGTGTTTCTGTTACAATACCTTTGTATCTCTGAAGTGAAGTGAGCTGAAGTCGCTCAGTCGTGTCCAACTTTTTGCGACCCTGTGGACTGTAGCCTGCTAGGCTCCTCCGTTCATAGGATTTTCCAGGCAAGAATACTGGAGTGGGGTGCCATTTCCTTCTCCAGGGAATCTTCCCGATCCAGGGATTGGAATGCAGAGGGAGGGAGGCTCAAGAGGGTAGGGATATATATATATATATATATATATCATTATGACTGATTAACATTGATGTATGGCAGTGAGCACCACAACAGTGTAAGGCAATTATCCTCCAATTTAAAAAATATATATAGAGAGACAGGCAGGTGGAGGGTGCAGGTGAGACCAGCCTGTGTGGGGTATCTCTGGGGAGGAAGAAGGACCCAGTTCACTGGAGACAGCAGTCATGGCTGAAGCAATTCAATCCCTGGGTTGGGAAGATCCCCTGAGAAGGAAATGGCACCCCACTCCAGTATTCTTGCCTGGAGAATCCCATGGACAGAGGAGCCTGGCAGGCTACAATCCACGGGGTCGCAAAGAGTCAGACACGGCTGAGCTACTTCACTTCACTTCAGAGATACAAAGGTATTGTAATAGAAACACAAATAAATTAGGTTTATTGAAATAAAATTTTCTTTAAGCAAATTGTGTGTGTGTGTGTGTGTGTGTGTGTGTGCGCTCATTAACTTAATCGTGTCTTACTCTTTGGGATGTCACGGACTATAGCCTGCTAGATCACCTGGGACACCCCAAGTAATGGATTGGCTTCACAGTAAAGTACTAGATTTACATGAATCAAGAAGTAAATCTTAAAAAAAAAAAAAGTGAATTGCAAAGGAACAGGGACAGTATGCTGCCATTTATGCAAAATTTAAACATGAAAATAAGAGTATACTTTGTTTATGAAGTACATTTACATGAAGAAAACGTATGGAAACCTATTTAGAAGTATAGGGAATAGCAAAGAGACTAGAAAAATAAGAGGCCATCCAATCACAAAATACTTGGTAAACCCCAGACAGGAATTCAGACAATACCCTGAAGGAAGTGGAGAGTTTTAGTGCTTGAGAGAGGTACAGGGCCATGCTTGGCATAATTACTATAGCATTTTAGAAAGATCATCTGTAAGTCTGAGGACAGAAAGAAGAGATTGAATGGGGATAAGGCTGGAAAAAAGAGACCAGTTAGGAGACTGTGCTATGAAGTATTAATCCAGATGAGAGATGACGGCTTGTACGGTTTAGTGAGAAGCAAGAAAGTAAGCAAATTTGAAAGATACTAGATATTTGAGATTTGATAACAAAAGACTTGATTGACTTGATTTGGTGGGTGAGAATGGGAAGAAATATGAATGTCTCCAGCCACCTATATGATGTGATCAGCCCTCCAAATCCAACCATTTACATGGAGTATGATGGATGACAGCACATGTCGCATTAGATCATGAATGTGTAATCGGCAAAATCCATCATGTGGACCACAGAGGACTCCACACAACAGAACTCCCAAGCTCTTTGATGAATAATCTTCAAGGGGGGGAAAAGTGGGTATGGAGGAGGAACCAACGGCAATTTATGGGCCTTCATACTGTATAAAAATTGTTTAGAGAATTAACATTTACGACAGACACAAACATCAACTGGATAGTCTCATATTTGTATGATATTTTATTATATTTAAATGTGTGTCATTCACCATAATATTAAAAATAACCAACTCAGTTTGTCTCCTGGTTTTTACTTCTGGATGTGAAAGTTTAGCATAAAATAATTATTGATTTTGACCAGATTAAATCTATTTCTCCTCTTTAAGGTGTTCTATTATTATCATTTTATTCTTTACAAAAAAACCCTTACATAAAAAAACAAAATAAAAACTTTCTTTAAAAAAGAAACAAAAGTTCTTAATTTTTGTATTTAAAATAGCTAATTCTATTTAGTTTTTAATTTATTTAACTATTTGTTATGACTTTTTTTTCCTGTTTTTGGAGAAGGGAATGGCACCCCACTCCAGTATTCTTGCCTGGAGAATCCCATAGACAGAGGGGCCTGGTGGGCAATAGACCATGGGGTTGCAAAGAGTCTTACGTGACTAAATGGCCAACAGTTTTGACTTTTTTATAATCATAGCATTAATATTAGCATTAATATTAAATGCTTCATCAACTCATGATACCCAATATTATCTTAATTCTCCAGGCAAGAATCCTGGAATGGGTTGCCATTCCCTTCAGGAGATCTTCCTAATCCAGGGGTCGATCTCAGGTCTCCCACATTGCAGGCAGATTCTTTACCTTTTGATCCACCAGGAAAGCTGGTTCATTTATGTAAATACTCTGACTTCTTAACAAAGAGATAACTCTCTTAGCATCAATGATTCATCAACTAATAATACCCAATATTATCTTAAAATACAATATAATATGTACTAGGATCTGTTTCTGTGCATGCCGTTCAATTCATCAGCCAAATTGTGCATCTATTGGTAGATACATTTTTATTATTATTTTATCATTTATGAAAGGCTATGTTTTGATTCACTATATATTAAAATTCATTTAATACTTAATATATTTTAGAATATTTTAATATTATTATGCCATTAAAATTAAACTGTGCCTACACTCTTTTAACCTATTGGTTTTTGTTTGATTACTAGAATCACTTAATGAAATTGCAAAGTTAATCTTGGAATCATCTCAGATATACAAAGAAATTTGGGAGAGATACTTTAAACCATTTTCTCACTTAGGTAAAAGGTTAATCTCTATGTTCTTTCAATTTTCTTTGAAATTCCTAACACATTTCACAGATTACTTTGATACATACATTCATTGGACGAACATTTATTGTATAGTGAATTCTGTTTCTATTGTGGATGAGATTTTTCAAGTTTTCTAACTGGCTATGGACTTCAAGGAGATCCAACCAGTCCATCCTAAAGGAGATCAGTCTTGGGTGTTCTCTGGAAGGAATGATGCTAAAGCTGAAACTCCAGTACTCTGGCCACCTCATGTGAAGAGCTGACTCATTGGAAAAGACTCTGATGATGGGAGGGATTGGGGGTAAGAGGAAAAGGGGATGACAGAGGATGAGATGGCTGGATGGCATCACGGACTCGATGGACGTGAGTTTGGGTGAACTCCGGGAGTTGGTGATGGACAGGGAGGCCTGGCATGCTATGATTCATGGGGTTCCAAAGAGTCAGACACGACTGAGTGACTGTACTGAACTGAACTGAAATTGCTCAGTCGTGTCCAACTCCATGAACTGCAGCACACCAGTCATCCCTGTCCATCACCAACTCCAGGAGTTTACTCAAACTCCTGTCCACTGAGTCGGTGATGTCATCCAACCATCTCATCCTCTCTCATTCCATTCTCCTCCCACCTTCAATCTTTCCCAGCATCAAGGTCTTTTCAAATGAGTCAGTTCTTCACATCAGGAGGCCAAAGTACTGGAGTTTCAGCTCCAGCATCACTCCTTCCAATGAATATTCAAGACTGATTTCCTCTAGGAGGGACTGGTTGGATCTCCTTGCAGGCCAAGGGACTCTCAAGAGTCTTCTCCAACACCACAGTTCAAAAACATCAATTTTTCAATGCTCAGCTTTCTTTATAGTCCAACTCTCACATCCATACATGACTACTGGAAAAACCATAGCTTTGACTAGACAGACCACTGTCAGCAAGATAATGTCTCTGCTTTTTAATAAGCTGTCTAGGTTGGTCATAAATTTTCTTCCGAGGAGCAAGTGTTTTTTAATTTCATCGTTTTTAAAGTTCATGGTTCATGTACTGTTGAAGCCTGGCTTGGAGAATTTTGAACATTACTTTGCTAGTGTGTGAGATGAGTGCATTTGTGTGGTATTTTGAGCATTCTTTGGCATTGCATTTCTTTGGGATTGGAATGAAAGCTGACCTTTTCCAGTCCTGTGGCCACTGCTGAGTTTTCCAAATTTGCTGGCATATTGAGTGCAGCACTTTCAGAGCATCATCTTTTAGGATGTGAAATAGCTCAACTGCAATTCCATCACCTCCACTAGATTTGTTTGTAGTGATGCTTCCTAAGGCCCACTTGACTTCACATTCCAGGATGTCTGGCTCTAGGTGAGTGATCATACCACTATGATTATCTGCGTTGTGAAGATCTTTTTTGTATAGTTCTGTGTATTCTTGCCACCTCTTCTTAATATCTTCTGCTTCTGTTAGGTCCATGCCAATTCTGTCCTTTATTGTGACCATCTTTGCATAAAAATTTCCCTTGGTATCTCTAATTTTCTTCAAGAGATCTCTAGTCTTTTCCATTCTATTGTTTCCCTCTATTTCTTTGCCTTCAATGAGGAAGGCTTTCTTATCTCTCCTTTCTATTCTTTGGAACTCTGCATTCAAATTCGTGTATCTTTCCCTTTCCCTTTTGCCTTTCACATCTCTTCTTTTCACAGCTATTGGTAAGATCTCCTCAGACAAGCATTTTGCTTTTTTGCATTTTTTTTTCTTGGGGCTGGTCTTGATCCCTGCCTCTTGTACAATATCATGAAACTCTGTCCATAGTTCTCCATGCACTCTGTCTATCAGATCTAATTAATTGAATCTATTTGCCACTTCCAATGTATAATTGTAAGGGATTTGATTTAGCTCATACCTGAATGGGCTAGTGGTTTTCCCTACTTTTTTCAATTTCAGTCTGAATTTGGCGATAAGGAGTTCATGATCTGAGCCACCGTCAGCTTCTGGTCTTGTTTTTGCTGACTTTCACATCAGAAGTGTAGAGCTTCTCCATCTTTGGCTGCAAAGAGTATAATCAATTTGATTTCGGTATTGACCATCTGGTGATGTCCATGTAGAGCCTTCTCTTGTGTTGTTGGAAAAGGTTGTTTGCTCTGACCATTGCATTCTCTTGGCAAAACTCTGTTCATCTTTGCCCTGCTTCATTTTGTACTCCAAGGCCAAATTTTCCCATTACTCCAGGTATTTCTTGACTTCCTACTTTTGCGTTCCAGTCCCCTATAATGAAAAGGACATCTTTTTTGGGTGTTAGTTCTAGAAGGTCTTGTAGGTCTTCAGAGAACCGTTAAACTTCAGCTTCTTCAGCATTACTGGTCGGGGTATAGACTTGAGTTACTGTGATATTGAATAGTTTGCCTTGGAAATGAACAGAGATCATTCTATCGTTTTTGAGATTGTATCCAAGTTCTGCATTTTGGACTCTTGTTGACTAGGAAGGCTACTCCATTTCTTCTAGGGATTCTTGCCCACAGTAGTAGAGATATGGTCATCTGAGATATATTCACCCATTCCAGTCCATTTTAGCTTGCTGATTTCTAAAATGTCGATGTTCTCTCTTGCCATCTCCTGTTTGACCACTTTCAATTTGCCTTGATTCTGGACCTAACATTCCGGGTTCCTATGCAATATTGCTCTTTACAGCATCAGACTGTACTTCCATCACCATTCACAACCATAACTGGGTGTTGTTTTTGCTTTGGCTCTGTCTCTTCATTCTTTCTGTAGTTAGCTTCTCCAGTAGCATATGGAGCATGTATCAACCTGGTGAGTTGATCTTTCAGTGTCGTATCTTTTTACTTTTTCATACCGTTCATGGGTTCTCAAGGCAAGAATACTGAAGTGGTTTGCCATTCCCTTTTCCAGTGTACCAGGTTTTGCCAGAACTCGTCACCATGTCCCATCTGTCTTGGGTTGCCCTACAGGGCATGGCTCATAGTTTCTTTGAGTTAGACAAGGCTGTGATCCATGTGGTCAGATTGGTTAGTTTTCTGTGATTGTGGTTTTCAGTCTGTCTGCCCTCTGATGGAGAAAGATAAGAGGCTTATGGAAGCTTCTTGATGGAAGAGACTGAGGAGGGGGAAACTGGGTCTTGTTATGATGGGCGGGGCCATGCTCAGTAAATCTTTAATCCATTTTTCTCTTGAAGGGCAGGGCTGTGTCCCCTCCTGGTTATTTGACCTGAAGCCAAACTATGGTGGAGGTAATGAAGATAACGGTGACCTCTTTCAAAAGGTCCCAAACAATGCTACACTCAGTGCCCCTAACCCTGAAGCAGGCCTCCACCATTTCACGCCTCTGCCAGAGACTCCTGGACACTCATGGGAAAGTCTGGATCAGTGTCTTGTGGGTCACTGCTCCTTTCTCCCAAGTCCTGGTGCACACAAGTTTCTGTTTGTGCCCTCCCAGAGTCTGTTTCCCAGTCCTGTGTAAGTTCTGGTGGCTCTATGGTGGGTTAATGGTGACATCCTCCAAGAGGACTTATGCCATACCCAGGTCTGCTGCACCCAGAACCCCTGCCCTGCAAGCAGTCCACTGCTGAGCCATATCTCCTCAGGAGACACCCAAATACAGTTCTGACTCAGTCGCTATGGGGTCTCTGGGTCCTGGTGTGCACAAGGTATGTTTGAGCCCTCTGAGCATCTCTGGTGGGTATGGGTTTGATTCTAAATATGATTTCTTGCTACCTACCATCTTGCTGGGGCTTCTCCTTTGCCTTTGGATGTGGGATATCTCCTCAAATTCGCTGCAGCACCATGCAGCTGCTGCTCCAGTGCCTACTGTCTTGCTGGGGCTTCTCTGCCCTTAGACATGGGGTATCTCCTTACAGTCACTCCAGTGCTGGGCAGGTAGATAATTATTTTGGTTGGAAGAAAAGTTATGACCAACCTAGATAGCAAATTGAAAAACAGAGGCATTACTTTGGCAACAAAGTTCCATCTAGTTAAGGCTGTGGTTTTTCCTGTGGTCATGTAAGGATGTGAGAGTTGAACTGTGAAGACAGCTGAGTGCCGAAGAATTGATGCTTTTGAACTGTGGTGTTGGAGAAGACTCTTGAGAGTCCCTTGGACTGCAAGGAGATCCAACCAGTCCATTCTGAAGGAGATCAGCCCTGGGATTTCTTTGGAAGGAATGATGCTAAAGCTGAAACTCCAGTACTCTGGCCACCTCATGTGAAGAGTTGACTCATTGGAAAAGACTCTGATGCTGGGAGGGATTGGGGGCAGGAGGAGAAGGGGACGACAGAGGATGGGATGGCTGGATGGCATCACCGACTCGATGGATGTGAGTCTGAGTGAATTCCGGGAGTTGGTGATGGACAGGGAGGCCTGGCGTGCTGCGATTCATGGGGTCGCAAAGAGTGAGACATGACTGAGCGACTGAACTGAACTGAACTGAACTTACAACAGAATTTTCCAAATCTAATCATAGATCGGACTATTGCTTCTTTTTTCAAGAGCAAAAGTCTTTTGTATGAACAGTTGAAGGAAGTTAAAATTATACAAATTAAGTAAAATTATGCCAGATAGTACTCCCTCCATAAGCATAGAAACAAATTAATCAAAAACTTGAACCACCAAATTCATGATTACCTAATATCTGTATTCATTAGCTAATTCATTTCTATCACAGTGTGATGGTGGTAACATACCTACAATAAGAAATGTTGGAAGTTGGAAACATTTCTGGCAATAGTAAAGGTTTCTAGCTTGGAATTGTAAGATAAAGTAATTTGATAGGAGCAGACATGTCTTGGGGAAGTAAACTGTCCATGATTTGGCTGGGGAAAAGCAGTGGAGATGAAGACAGGAAGAAGACACAGAGCAACTGGGTACGCTCAGAAAATTGGTATCAGGATAACTGAAATTCACAAAAAATTCCCAGATCTCAGTTTGCTCCAAGGAATACACATTCAGTGTTGCCTATGGTATATTTGTATAGATTAGTATTTTTCTTAGCTTAAATTTATAAATGTATGTTGCACAAAGGTAAGGTTTTCTAAAAGTATGTATCTCTTGAAAATGTCAAACCTTGTAAAAACATGTGAAAATAATTTTCACACAATGTTTTCTGAACAGATAAACACTTCATTTTCAAAAACAAGTAAGATTATAAATAGATGTATGCAAAGTAATGGTAGAATGTTGAATTAACTGTGAATGGATGTGTTTACATATGTAAATAACTAGTGTTGAAATACCTTTGATGTTTTTATGAGATTTTTGTCATATGTTTAAATAATGATCACAATACGAAATATCTAGGAGAAGAAAATTTTATAATACATTTCCAGTTGAATTATTGCAATGGACATGTTAGAAGAGAATCAAATCTTCATAATATCTTGTTCAGTTAGAGCCCTAATCAAGTCCACAAATCATGCCTTTCTATAATGTAAGATAAATGATTAAGGGTCCATTTTGTTGTTAATTCCCATTAGCACTGATGAGCGCCAAGCACATGTATCAAAGGAAGAATAGACTCTTTCAGAACTAAGAAATATTAAATATATTAAAGCTATTTAAAGTGTCTTTAAGATATTTAAAGTATCTAGAGTTTAACAGAATTTTCTTCAAGATAATCATCATTTTTAAGCAGAGTACTCAAAGGTGTTGGTAATTCAATAAATGGAAGGGATCCCTTTTCTCCACACCAGTGCTGAATAATTTCTTCTGAAAATACTGTCATTTGGTCGTACCCAAAGCTTTTCTGCAAATACTGTCAACTACTTGTAGCCACTGAAGACTTTATCACACCAGAAAAATAAATGAACATTAGTAACAAATTGTGCCCTAACAACATGTGTCTGGTTCTGTTTTGGCCATGCATCTAGTGTCTCTTACTGAGAGAGCTGGCTCATCCTGCCTTCTGTTTTTCTGTTTTAGAAACAATTTACAGATTTTTTTTTAATAGCAGTGGGGTGAAAAATATCTTTCTTGTGGGGCTCTGTCATGCTAGGAATCCTTCACTTTGGTCTTACAGCTACCAGCTATTAATAACTAATCATTTTCTTAAGCAAACCCTAAAAACAGATAATTTCAATAATGTCAAACTATATTTTCCTAATTTGGTTTTCTTATAAAATTTAATGAATGAATATATGTGGAGCAGAGGAGCTGAAGTGGTCACAATAATTTCCCTTCGCATTCTTATTTTATCAAAGTTTGCTTTCATAGTCTAAATATGTGCCATGTCTAATGTTACCTTTTGCTTTACAACTTCTCTGCTCTAATGTTCAGATAGTTCTGCCCAGATAGCTTAGGAGTGGTAATAATAGCAAATAAAAACCTAAATTAAGGGGGAGACAGTAAATAAATTTTTAATCATGCAAAATTTAATACTTATGTTAAAGAACAAAATATGAAAAGTCATTTTATACAGACTGAATTTATATCAGAGCTGAATTTAAAGTTGTGAAGCTTTGAGTGATATGATAATCATGTTTTCTCCCCCTTCAGTTGTACTAGGGGATTGAAATTTATATACTCAATAACTAGAAAAGTATCATAATGGATCAGACCGTCTCTCTCCATTTTTCGTTGTCACTCTCACAGTGATTTTAATATTTTTCCAATGTCTTTGCTGATTTCTTGTGTCGTGTTGTTTTCAAATACAGGCTGTTTTGAAATGAGTACGATGCATATTTCTTACCATATACACACATTTTACAGGTACTGCAATGAAATCTTTAACAAGGAGAAGCAAAAAATAGAGAATGGTGATGTCTCTTGCCAGTTTCAAACTTTACTAAACATATTTTAAGTCTTAAATGTAAACTATTTTTATCACTTGACTCAAGCTTTATTATCTTTCTCAAACATGAAGGAAAGGGGAATCTTTCACAATGCAAACAAACATCACATTTGCTTTATTCCTGGTTTTCAAATGTTTTGGGCAAAATTCCAGAGACCCTGATGGATTTCATGCATTTAATTCATGTTAAAATGGACTTGTGATTTATACAGTTACAGTACGCTTGAGTTTTTGCCTCTGAGTAGTGGCCAAATATATTGTTAATTTATCGAATTCTTCACAGAAAGTGATGCATGCATTATGTGAAACAGTAAAGTAGCGGCAATGAGTCAAATAAATTCGATGTCTTATGAAAAAAGGCATAAAACTCAAATAAGGCCAATTGGTCTTTTCTTGGATCAGATCAGAGATGTGATACATGTTTTTTTTTTTTCCCTCCTGAAATGATTATAGGGTAATTGAAAGAGAAACAAGGCAGTGAGTTGCTCTAGCCACGTAAGCCTTTTCTGCAGCTGTATATAAACTGTTACAGGCAGCTCTTTTTTTTTTCTTCTTTTTTTTTGGTCTTCATTAAAATTAAATACAGCCATGCACAATATAATGGAATTTATCTTTTTCAAATTGGAATTCGAAAAATAACTTTTTAAACATTGCAGTTAAGGAGGCATCTATTTATAATCAGTTACTTCATCAATAAACTTCAGTTAAGGGCACTTTTATGAAGCTAAATAATCTCCTTTACTTTTAATGAATACTACACATGATCTAACTTATATGCAGAGTACATCATGAGAAACGCTGGGCTGAAAGAAACACAAGCTGGAATCAAGATTGCCGGGAGAAATATCAATAACCTCAGATATGCAGATGACACCACCCTTATGGCAGAAAGTGAAGAGGAACTAAAGAGCCACTTGATGAAAGTGAAGGAGGAGAGTGAAAAAGTTGGCTTAAAGCTCAACATTCAGAAAACGAAGATCATGGCATCTGGTCCCATCACTTCATGGGAAATAGATGGGGAAACAGTGGAAACAGTGTCAGACTTTATTTTGGGGGGCTCTAAAATCACTGCAGATGGTGACTGCAGCCATGAAATTAAAAGACGCTCACTTCTTGGAAGGAAAGTTGTGACCAACCTAGATAGCATATTCAAAAGCAGAGACATTACTTTGCCAACAAAGGTCCGTCTAGTCAAGGCTATGGTTTTTCCAGTGGTCATGTATGGATGTGAGAGTTGGATTGTGAAGAAAGCTGAGCCCTGAAGAATTGATGCTTTTGAACTGTGGTGTTGGAGAAGACTCTTGAGAGTCCCTTGGACTGCAAGGAGATCCAACCAGTCCATTCTGAAGGAGATCAGCCCTGGGGTTTCTTTGGAAAGAATGATTGTGAAGCTGAAACTCCATTACTTTGGCCACCTCATGCGAAGAGTTGACTCATTGGAAAAGACTCTGATGCTGGGATGGATTGGGGGCAGGAGGAGAAGGGGACGAGAGAAGTTTGAGATGGCTGGATGACATCACCGACTCGATGGATGTGAGTTTGAGTGAACTCCTGGAGTTGGTGATGGACAGGGAGGCCTGGGGTGCTGCAATTCATGGGGTCGCGAAGAGTCGGACACGACTGAGCGACTGAACTGAACTGAACTGACACATGATCTAGTAAAACACCTAATCCATTCTTTATCATGTGGGACCTTGAGTTATAAAATGACAGCATGTAGATTGTATTAAAAGATATATATGTTTATTTCGTGAAATGCAAATATTTTCTTCTCATGATAAATGAGAAGCATATATGAAAATTGTAATAGATATTTAAAATGATACTATGCTTTCTCTGGGCTGTGGTTCCTACACATTTTCCCAGGTGTCTGACATGAAGGTAACAATTTTTTAAAAAAAAATTATGTTAACTTTGGGCATCTGATATATGGAAAATAAGTGAGATAACTTTTTTCTCTACAAAATTGTCTTTTCTTCTCAACCTTCACTGAATGATACCCACACAAGATATTTGCCACATAAGACACCTGCAATTACCACTAGATCACCAGGGATTGTCATGAAATTTCAGTTTTTGCCAGAAGAAATGTACTGAATTGCTCAGTTTCCCTAATGCCTGCTAAGAAGTTCCCTCAGACACTGTCACCATCTCCACACATCATTTTTAACTGAGTGAATAGACTTGTCTGTAGAAAACCTCAGTCCCAAACAATAATTACCATAATATCCTACATAATTAACAAATCAGTCCAGACCCTGGAAAACTGTTATAAATGAATTAATATTTTGTGCAAAAATTCATTATGTAAGCCAGGGGTTCCCAACCTCCCGGATCTAACGGCTGATGATCTAAGGTGGAGCTGATGTAATAATAATAGAAATAAAGTGCACAAGGAATGTAATTCACTTGAGTCATCCTGAAATCATCCTCCTGGTCAATGGAAAAATTGTCTTGCATGAAACTAGTCCCTGCTGCCAAAAATGTTGTGGACTGCTGATAAGCCATTCTTACATTTGTTATGGGAGACAATGGTTTTTCCTCCTAACTCTGAAGCTAATAAAACTATGAGGATACTTGTAAAATACCACAATTTTAGGAACATGACCCAGTTAAAAATATTATCAATGTCACAAGCTATGTAGAATAGAACTATGTATGACTAACAACTTAAACATAATAACCAAATTTGAAAGGGCAAAAATACTTCTGGTGTTTTAACAAAAGAATCTGCATTTTTCAGAGTTTTATTTTGGACTGTTGATCAACTTCTTACATTAAATAACTGGCACTTATTAAAACCAGTGTTTTCTTATTCTTTATAATAAGTCAACGTGAAAATATTTATGAAAGGAGTAGATCATGATCTAATTTTCATTCTAAAGTAGTCACAATGTTTGTGCAGGTGTGCACTGCCCTAGCCATAAGGGTGTCATTAACTTGCTGGCTTACATATATGGCAACGCCCTCTTCAACTTGGATTTTTGGAAATTTCCAACCTGCATGGCTTCATGTGGCCACGCTGAGTTCACTTAATATTTAAACCTAAGAAATTTTTTTGGGGGGATGGGGAAGGTAATACTCATCACATTAAGAGAAGACATCTCAGTTTATTAAAAATAATGCTTTTCAATTTACACATTAAAATTTCAAAATTCTTGTTGAAATTCTGAATCATATCATTATTTGACAATAAAGCAATTTGTCAGTAATGAAGCATGCAATAAAATTTTTAAAAATTTAACTTTGCTATCCTGACTTTTAATAATGTTTGCCTGGATTGACTGTGGGTTTCCCTGGTGGCTCAGTGGTAAAGAATCTGTCTGCAATGCAGGAGACCTGGGTTCGATCCCAGCATTGAGAAGATCCCCTGGAGAAGGAAATGGCAACCCACTCCATTATTCTTGCCTGGAGAACTCCACGGACAGAGGAGCCTGGCAGGCTACAGTCCATGGGGTTGCAAAGAGTCAGACCCAACTGAGCGACTAACACTTTCACTTTCAGATGACTGTATTTAATTTCTAATTTTTTTACACAATGTCTGAAGTTTGAAAATACTTGTTTTATGGCTGCCTTTCCTTAACATTGAAAAATACGTAACTTAGAAATGGAGGGATAGTGTCTTCATATTAAGAAGAAAAAATATGCTGCCCAGAATCTTCAACAGAAAACTGAGAAGATGCCAGCATAGTTTGAGGGCAATAGAGCAAAATCTGAGAAAAAATATGGTTGAAGGAAACCTCTAGAGGTTATCTTTCTACTTCATCCCACTGGCTTCAGGCTAACTTTACCTAAACTATTGTAGGCAGATGGGTATCTGGACTCTTTTTAAAGATCTTGAGGGAAGTAATTCCATAATCTCTTAATATCCTTTTTTATATCTAATCTATTTGTCCATTTAATTTAGTTTATCTTCAGCAGACATGGATAATGTTACCCTTTACAATATAATTCATCATAACCTTGATAATTGAGGTAATGTTTACATATGAAAGAAAAGATGGCAATCTCTTCAGAGAGAAAAGAGTATTGTTATTATAATTTTAAATAGAGATGTTAACAGTTGACAGTAATGGTCAATGTAAGAGAAGAATAAAATTATGAATTTTGAGACCAATTGATGCCAAACAACATCATAGTCAACGTTTTTAATGAGACAATAATGCCACCTTCAGAAGTGTATCTAACCTTTTTTTTTTCCATAATGAAAACAATTCTGTTTTCAAACATGAATAAAATCTTTACACAATAGTTGCTATAATGCAGTAGCTATTTCAGAGGATTCTGTAGAATTCTAGTTTTCAGTGTCTTTATATTTTTGGAGAAGGGATAGTGTTTAATATTGTTTGTGCTGCATCAGTAACATATTTATAACTCTTCTTACACATTATCACTCTTGTAATTATAATTGTTAATAGCTGAACTGATCAATATTAATTCATTTTCAACACATTAAAAATAAAACATATTTTTGCCTTTCCAAAAATAGTTTGTTAAAAATAATTTTAACAAAGGCAAAATTTTCTACAAATTTAAAGATATAACTATGACATAAAGACATTACATTTGTAAGTTATGTGTAAATTTGGACATGAGTTTGAGCTAACTCTGGGAGAGAGTGAAGGACGGAAGCCTCGTGTGCTGCAGTTGATGGGGTTGCAGAGTCAGACATGACTTGGTGATTGAACAACAATAACGAAAGTAGATTTGTGTGGTTTCCTCTTCTAAGCAGTTAAGTTAGTAGACTATGTATTTTTTTGTTTTTAATGATAAAACCTCTCATTTGAATCTGGTTGTCTTTTTTTCTTTAGCATTGTGCCAGCCATACAATTTAAATGAGCAAAGCTGGATGGATGGAAAAAATTTAACCACCAGAATTATATAAATTCATTTTTATCCTATAATATTCTATAAATATAACATTAGATATATGGTTTTATTTTTGGCTAAAATAGAAGCAAATATATAGAGTATTCAATAAGTTAATGATTAAAATTTTTTTTTTTTAATTCATGATTCCTCGGTTTGGATCCAAAGTGTTTCACTTTTTCTTCTGTTCTAGTGTCGACATTGGGTTTTAGGTATTCGTTGTAATGTATCTTTTATCTTTAAATGATGCTCAGTTTTCTTCAGTTCACTATGGAAAACAGATGTTCCTAAATATAGCTACTTCCAAACATGTATAGAATCTTTGCACAAGAATTTCTATAATTTGTAGAATTCTGGTTTTTGGTGTCGCCATATTTGGATTCTAAAAACTGTGTCACATGCTGGTTCAGTAGTAAATTGCTTATAATTCTTCATTCATGCTATCTCTTTTATGGTTTTTTTAAGAATTTGGTCTTTAAATGCATAATTTGGGAAATGTATTTCAGGCAATCCTTTTTGCATTTGTAGAACGATCTTAGCATAGGAAAATGAACCAAATGTTCAGTGTTATTTTGATTTCCCAAAGATAAAACTCCAAGAATGAGTTATTCAAATCATACGTTTGTGTAGCTAGTGCAAAATTACTGCAAAGAAATTTAAACAATCTTGATGTTTAAAATATCAGCCTAAAAAGCCAACTTTTTGATTGAGTTTTAACTGGCGACAGGTGGTAATTTGCCTGACTGTCAAGAACAAGAAATTGTTTTCAATCCCATGTGTTTGTATGTGGGAATGTGTGTGTATGCATACATATACATATATATATGCATACATATACATATATATATATATATACATAAATTCCACATCATGCTATATGAAAGTTTCTAACCTGTGTGTAGACAGTTGTCTAATAACTGGGCTCCCGTTTCATCAAACAAGGCATCAAAACTTCAGTTGTTCAAGCCCCAGAAGCACATCTAGGGAGAAGTTTTTTCTTGCTATGTTCGTAATGAGCTTAATTGTTAACATTTTTAGCTCAAAGATGTACCTCATAACTGATACAGTGAACACAGGTACACTTTCTGTCCTTTTGTGAGACACTGCCGTCTTTTATTTAAGTTTCAAAAATGATCTCTGGACATTTCATTTTTGCCACCTTAATGCAGACAGGATTTGTTGTTGTTTAGTCACTAAGTCATGTTTGACTCTTTTGTGACCCCATGGACTGTAGCTTGCCAGGCTCCTCCATCCATGGGATTTTTCCAGGCAAGAATACTGGAGAGGGCTGCCATTTCCTTCTCCAGTGGATCTCCCTTACCCAGGGATAGAACCTGGGTCTCCTGCATTGCAGGTGGGTTCTTTACCAACTGAGCTACCAGGGAAACCCCACTATCCTCTATCGAATATACTTAATGAACTTATCAACTATAAAAGTCCTTGATGCCTGAGCAATGTTTTCCAGTTAATACACATTTGCATTTTATGGCAACCCCATCTTTTATTTGCATTTCAAAAATAAACTGTTTAAATATCAGTATTTTTCAGTTAATTAAACATATATTTATGTGCATACATGTATGTAATTAACATACATTTTTCCATATATTGGTCAGTATTACTCATTGTTTTTTCATATCAGTAGACTAAGTGGTAATCTTTTGTATTTTTTTGGCTGTGCCAGACCTTAGTTGTGGCATCTTTTATCTTTGTTGGAGCATACAAAACCTTTTAGTTGGAGCATGTGGGATCTAGTTCTCTGACCAAGGATTGAACCTAGGCCCCCTGCATTGGGAGCACAGAAACTTAGCCACTGGGCCACCAGGGAAGTCCCCTAAGTGGTAGTCTTTTACACAGACATGATATATAGGTATATTAAACATAAGTTATTTGACATTTTCATAAATGAACCTGAATGCCCAATTTTTTATGGAGACACAGGGCCCTCTTGTCTTGTCTTATATTTCCTATAGGGAAATGGGTACAAGAAAAAAAAAATCTCTCAGTTCTACTAGATGAAAAATAACAAACACTATCACAAAGAGTAGATGCCACTTAGTTTCAGTTGTAGAGAGACCACAGGAGATGGTGAGGACTAAAAAATTGAAGAGAAGCTACGTTATTTAATAGTGCAAGTCACTACCTAACTTTGGTTCATTGATGCCACATCAGGATCTGGGCATGGTGTTTCAAGTGGCTTGAAATATTGCATTATACCCTGCCTGTCTTGCCAGGCTTTCCAAGTGGCTCAGTGGTAAAGAATCCGCCTGCCAGTGCAGGAGACACAGGTTTGATCTCTGGGTCAGGAAGATCCCCTGGAGAGGGAAATGGCAACTCACTTCAGTTTTCTTGCCTGGGAAATCCCATGGACAGAAGAGCCTGGCAAGCTACAGTCCATGGGGTCACAAAAGAGTCAAACATGACTTAGTGACTAAACAACAACAAATCCTGTCTGCATTAAGGTGGCAAAAATGAAATGTCCAGAGATCATTTTTGGCTTAAGGCCCACAAGCTGGTGATTTTGTTGAAACACATTACTTGTTTTTATTTATACTAACATTACTCAGTTTTATCCTCCAACTTTACTACAAGATCTTTCTCTGAAAAGCATCTCATTACTAAAAGAAAATAATACTGTCCTTAGAGAATGAATATTTCACTTTTGTTGATGATCTGCACAAAACCTTTTATAGACAGATAAGGAATTTCAAAAATATTTTGAATTTGTGATGATTACAAACATGCATTCTGGAGTATAATGACCTTGGGAGAAAAAATCCTTCATGTCTCAATGATCTCTATAATATTGGGCAAGAATGGCTCCTACTAATATGATTGTTATGAAAATTCAGTGAGATAAACATGTGAATATCTTAGCACACTGTGCTGCTCAAGTTTTTTAAAGGTAGATTTTTTTGTTTTTAAGACCAGTTTTAGGTTCACAGTAAAACTGGATGGAAAATATGGAAAGTTCCCATATACTCCTGTCTCCCAAACATGTATAGCCTCCCTCATGATCAATATCCCACATCAGGGTAGTACATTTGTTACAATTAATACACTTACGTTGAGAGGTTTTTGTCATCCCAAGTCCATTGTTTATAGTGGGGTTCACTTTTAATGTGCATTCTGTGGGTTTGATCAAATGTATAAAGACATATATCCACCATTATAGTATCATATAGAATAGTTTCACTGCCTGAAAATTCTTCCCCTATCTACCCCCTCAATCTCCTCCCAACCCCTGAAAACCACCAATCTTTTTTACTATCTCTACTTTTGGAGAATTTCATGTAGTTGCAATCATACAGAATTTTCAGATTGTTTTCTTTCATCCAATAAGATTCATTCAAAGGATGCTTCTATGTCTTTGCAAGGCTTGATAGTTTATATCTTTTTAATATTGAGTAATAATCCATTGTCAGAATGCACAGATTGCCCATTTACCTAATGAAAGACACTTTGGTTGCTTCCAAATTTTGGTAGTTAAAGCTGCCATAAATATCCACATACAGGTTTTGAGGTAGATGTAACTTTTCAACTTTTTAAGTAAATACCTGTAGTGTAAGAAACTACCAAACCATTTTCCAAAGTGGCTGTACCATTTGGCATTCTCACCAGCAACAAATGAGAATTCCTGTTGCTCTATATCATTGTCAACATTTGGTCATGTCAGTATCTTAGATTTTCATTATTTAAAACATGTGGCCCCACTGCTGCAATTTCCCTGGTGTGGGAGTATGGCGGTGGTGGTGGTGGTTTAGTTGTTAAGTCGTGTCTGATTCTTGTGACCCCATAGATTGTAGCCATGGGATTCTCCAGGCAAGAGTACTGGAGGGGGTTGCCATTTCCTTCTCCAGGGGATTTTCTCAACCCAGGAATTGAACCCATGTTTCCTGCACTGCAGGCAGATTCTTTACTGACTGAGTTATGAGGGAGTAGGGTAGTTTCAGCTTTTCCTCCAATCAGCCGTGCTGTAATTGCGGTCAAACAGGTCCCCAAATCCACAGCATCACAGGCTTGGTGGCATGTTGATGCTGACTGAGTGGTTTAGGAGCTCAGGAGCAAGGAGCCACCAATCATATTAAAGTTCAAGTCAAAAATAACCACCTGGGACTAGGACCTACTATCAATAATGAAGACAACTGGATTGCGCATCAAGATGATTTTAACCAGCTTCTGGCCCTGCTGAACACTTGCCATGGGCAAGAAATGGGAGACTCCCCAGACGACAAGGAAAAGAAATCTTTCAGTCTTGAAGAGAAGTCCAAAATCTCCAAAAATCGTGTTTACTATATGAAATTCACAAAAGGGAAGGCTCTCTCATCTTGGAGCTGAACAGATCTTGATTGCACTTTTGGAAAAAGACAGAAGATGACGACTTTTGAGAGACTAAGCCCTGAGCCTTTGGAGTGGGTGCATTGACTCCAAGAACCTAGACTACCAGAGAAATAACCCTGAGTGAGTGAGTGAGTGAGTGTCGCTCAGTCATGTTCGACTCTTTGCGACCCCATAACTGTAGCCCACCAGGCTCCTCCATCCATGGGATTTTCCAGGCAAGAATACTGGAGTGGTTACCAAATAGTGAGAACTCACACAAAGGAAACCACTGGAATACAAGACCCAGCACCACCCAACCACCAGTAGAACCCTGTGCAGGAAGCCTCATCTAAATAAACAAAACAAAAATACAAACCAGATCATCAGCAGACAGGATTACGATCTCACTTAGCCTTGCCCATCAGAGGAAAAACAAACAAACAAACAAAAACAGGACAAACCTCACCCTCTATGAAGCTTACACAAACCACTAGACCAAACTTAGATGGGCAGAAACTGAAAGGAAGAAAGAATTCAACTTTGGGAATTTCAAGCCTGGGAAAAGGAGACCTCAAGTTAAAAGAGAAATAATGAAAAGGCAGAGAAATACTACACAAATGAAGGAACAAACTAGAAACACAGACGTCCAAATAAATGAAGAGGAAATAGGCAAACTACCTGAAGAAGAATTCAGAACAATGACAGTAAAGATGATCAAAACCCTTGAAAGCAAAATGGAGAAAATACAAGAATCAATTAATAAAGACCTAGAAGAATTAAAGAGGCTTTCCTGGTGGCTCAGACAGTAAAGCATCTGCCTACAGTGCAGGAGACCCGGGTTCGTTTCCTGGGTCGGGAAGATCCCCTGGAGAAGGAAATGGCAATCCATTCCAGCACTCTGGTCTGGAAAATCCCATGGATGGAGGAGCCTGATAGGCTACAGTCCATGGGGTCGCAAAGAGTCGGACACGACTGAGCGACTTCACTTTCATCACTTTCAGAAGAATTAAAGAATGAATATGCAGAGGCAAACAACAAAATTATTGAAATTAAAAATAGTCTAGAATGAATCAATAGCAGAATATCTGAAGCAGAAGAACAAATCAGTGAGCTGGAAGATAAAATGGTGGAAATAACTTCTGAAGAGCAGAATAAAGTAAAAAGAATGAAAAGAACTGAGGATAGTCTCAGAAACCTCTGGAACAATATCAAACTCACCAACATTTGAATTTTATGGGTTCCAGAATAAGAAGAGAAAAAGAAAGCATATGAGAAAATTGTTGAAGGGATTACAGTTGAAAATTTCCCCAACATGGGAAAGGAAATAGTCAATCAAGTCCAAGAGGCACAGAGTCCCCTACAGGATAAACCTGTATTATTCAAGGAGAATCACACCAAGACACATAATAAACTAACAAAGACTAAATACAAATAAAGAATATTAAAAGCAGCAAGGGAGAAGCAACAAGTAACATACAAGGGAAACCCCATATGCTTAACAGCTGATCTTTCAGCACAAGGGAATGGCAAAATACATTTAAAGTACTGAAAGGGCAAAATCTACAACCAAGATTACTGTACCCAGCAAGGATCTCATTCGAAATTGATGGAGAAATAAAAAGCTTTACAGACAAGCAAAAGTTAAAAGAATTCAGTACTGCCAAACCAGCTTTACAACAAATGTTAAACGGACTTCTATAGTCAAGAAATAAAAGAGAAGAAAAAAGATCTACAAAATCAACCCCAAACAATTAAGAAAATGGCAACAGGAACATATATATCAATAATTACTCTAAATGTAAATGGATTAAATGCTCCAACCAAATGACACAGACTGGCTGAATAGATACAAAAACAAGAACCTTATATATGCTGTCTACAAGAAATCCATTTCAGACCTAAAGACACAAATAGACTGAAAGTGAGAGGATGGAAAACTATATTTCATGCAAATGGGAAGCAAAAGAAAGCTGGAGTAACAATCCTCATATGAGACAAAATAGACTTTAAAATAAAGATTATAAGAGATAAGGAAGGACACTACATAATGATCAAGGGATCAATCGAAGAGGAAAAAAAAATGTAAATATCTATGCACCAAACTTAGGAGCACCTCAATACATAAGACAGACACTAACAGACATAAAAGGAGAAACTGACAGGAACACAATAACAGTAGGAGACTTTAATGCTTCACTAACACCAATGGACAGATCATCAAAACAGAAAATTAATAAGGAAACAAAAGTCTTAAGAGATACATAGTATCAGTGAGATGGATCTCACTGATATATTCCATCCAAATGCAGAAGAATACACCTTCTTCTCAAGATAACATGGAACATTCTCCAAGATAGATCACATCTTGAGTCACAAATCAAACCTTAATAAATTGAAGAAAACTGAAATCATACCAAGTATCTTCTCCAACTACAATGCTATGAGACTGCAGATATCAACTACAAGAAATAAACAACAACAACAACAACAACTGTAAAACACAAACACATGGATATCAAACAACATATTTCTAAATAACCAACAGGTTACTGAAGAAAACAAAAGGGAAATAAAAAAATTTCTAGAAACAAATGACAACTCAAAACCTATGCAATGCAGCAGAGGCAGTTCTAAGAAGAAAGTTTATAGCAATACAATCCTACCTCAAGAAATAAGAAAAACATCAAATAGACAACCTAACTTTACACCTAAAACAACTGGAAAAGAAGAATAAAAAAAACCCCAAATTAGCAGAAGTAAAGAAATCATAAATCCCTGAGCAGAAATAAATGAAAAAGAAATGAATGAAACAATAGTAAAGATTAATAAAACTAAAAGCAGGTTCTTTAAGAAGATAAACAAAATTGACAAACCTTTCGTCAGATTCATCAAGAAAAAAAGAGAGAAGAATCAAATCTACAAAAATAGAAATGAAAAAGTAGAGATTACAACAGACAATGCAGAAAAATAAAGGATTAAAAGAGACTAATATGAACAGTTATATGGCAATAAAACATCAGTTCAGTTCAGTTCATCACTCAGTCGTGTCCGACTCAATGTTGACCCCATGGACTGCAGCATGCCAGGCCCCTCTGTCCATCACCAACTCCTGAAGTTTACTCAGTCTCATGTCCATTGAGTTGGTGATGCCATCCAACCATCTCATGCTATCATCCCCTTCTCCTCCCACCTTCAATCTTTCCCAGCATCAAGATCTTTTCAAATGAGTCATTTCTTTGCATCAGGTGGTCAAAGTGTTGGAGTCTCAGCTTCAGCATCAGTCCTTCCAATGAATATTCAGGAAAGAGTTCTTTTAGGAAGGACTGGTTGGATCTCCTTGCAGACCAAGGGACTCTCAAGAGTCTTCTCCAACAGCACAGATCAAAAGCATCAATTCTTCGGTGCTCAGATTTCTTTATAGTCCAACTCTCACATCCATACATGACTACTGGAAAAACCGTAGCTATGACTAGACAGACCTTTGAGGAAAGTAATGTCTCTATTTTTTAATAAGCTGTCTAGATTGGTCATAAGTTTTCCTCCAAGGAGCAAGTGTCTTTTAATTTCATGGCTGCAGTCACTATCTGAAGTGATTTTGGAGATCCACCAAATAAGGTCTATCACTGTTTCCACAGTTTCCCCATCTATTTGCCATGAAGTGATGGAACCAATGACCATGATCTTAGTTTTCTGAATGTTGAGGTTTAAGCTAAGTTTTTCACTCTCCTTTTTCACTTTCAAGAGGCTTTTTATTCATCGCTTTCTGCCATAAGGGTGGTGTCATCTGCACATCTGAGGTTATTGATATTTCTCCCGGCAATCTTGATTCAAGCTTACACTCCATTCAGCCCAGCGTTTCTCATGACATACTCTGCATATAAGTTAAATAAGCAGGGTAACAACATAAAGCCTTGATATACTCCTTTCTTGATTTGGAGCCAGTCTGTTGTTCCATGTCCAGCTCGAACTGTTGCTTCCTGACTTGCATACACATTTCTCAAGAGGCAGGTCAGGTGGCCTGGTAGTCCCATCTCTTGAAGAATTTTCCACAGTTTGTTGTGGTCTACACAGTCAAAGGCTTTGGCAAAGTCAATAAAGAAGAAGTAGATGTTTTCCTGGAAATCTCTTGCTTTTTTGATGATCCAGCAGATGTTGGCAATTTGATCTCTGGTTCCTCTGCCTTTTCTAAAACCAGCTTGAACACCTGGAAGTTCACAGTTCACGATCTGTTGAAGCCTGGAGTGGAGAATTTTGAGCATTACTTTACTAGCATGTGAGATGAGTGCAATTGTGCAGCAGTTTGAGCACTCTTTAGCATTGCCTTCCTTTGGGATTGGAATGAAAACTGACCTTTTCCAGTCCTGTGCCCACATCTGAGTTTTTCAAATTTGTTGGCATACTGAGTGTAGCACTTTCACATCTTCATCTTTCAGGATTTGAAATAGCTCAACTGCCATTCCATCACCTCCATTCACTTTGTTCATAGTGATGCTTCCCAAGGCCCACTTGACTTTGCATTCCAGGATGTCTGGCATTACATGAGTGATCATACCATAGTGCTTATCTGAGTTGTGAAGATCTTTTTTGTATCTTCTGTGTATTCTTACCACCTCTTCTTAATGTATTCTGCTTCTCTTAGGTCCATACCATTTCTATTTTTTATTGTGCCAATCTTTACATGAAAATTTCTGTTGGTATATCTAATTTTCTTGAAGAGATCTCTAGTCTTTCCCATTCTATTGTTTTCCTCTATTTCTTTGCATTGATCACTGAGGTAAGGCTTTCTTATCTCTCCTTGTTATTCTTTGGAACTCTGCACTCAAATGGGTATATCTTTCCTTTTCTCCTTTGCTTTTTGCTTCTGTTCTTTTTACAGCTATTTGTAAGGCCTCCTCAGACAACCATTTTGGCTTTTTGCATTTCTTTTTCTAGGGGATGGTCTTGATCCCTGCCTCCTGTACAATGGCATGAATCTCCATCCATAGTTCTTTAGATTTCTGTTTATCAGATCTAATGCCTTGAATATATTTATCACTTCCACTGTATGATTTTAAGGGATTTGATTTAGGTCATATCTGAATTGGCTAGTGGTTTTTTCTACTTCCTTCAATTTAAGTTTGAATTTAGCAATAAGGAGTTCATGATCTGAGCCACAGTCAGCCCCCAGTCTTGTTTTTGCTGACTCTATATAGCTTCTCCATTTTTGGCTGCAAAGAATATAATCAATCTGATTTCAGTGTTGACCATGATGGTCAACATCTCTTGAAGAATTTGATGGTGATGTCCATGTGTAGAGTCTTCTCTTGTGTTGTTGGAAGAGGGTGTTTGCTATGACCAGTGTGTTCTCTTGGCAAAACTCTATTAGCCTTTGCCCTGCTTCATACTGTACTACAAGGCCAAATTTTCCCATTACTCCCGGTATTTCTTGACTTCCTACTTTTGCATTCCAGTCCCCTATAATGAAAAGGACATAGCTATTGGGTGTCAGTTCTAGAAGGTCTTGTAGGTCTTCATAGAAAAGTTCAACTTCAGCTTCTTCAGCATTGCTGGTTGGGGCATAGACTTGGATTATTGTGATACTTAATGGTTTGCCTTGGAAACAAACAGATATCCTTCTGTTGTTTTTGGAATTGCATTCAAGTACTGAATTTTGGAATCTTTTGTTGACTATGATGGCTACTCCATTTCTTCTAAGGGATTCCTGCACACAGTAGTAGATATAATCGTCATCTGAGTTAAATTCAACCATTCCAGTCCATTTTAGTTCACTGATTCCTAAAATGTTGACGTTCCCTCTTGCCATCTCCCGTCTGAGATGGCACTTCCAATTTGCCTTGATTCATGGACCTGACATTCCAGGTTCCTATGCAATATTTCTCTTTGTAGCATCAGACTTTACTTCCATCACCAGTCACAACTGTTGTTTTTGCTTTGGCGCCGTCTCTTCATTCTTTCTGGAATTAGTTTTCCACTGATCTCCAGTGGCATATTGGGCACCTACCAATGTGCAAGTTCATCTTTCAGTGTCCTATCTTTTTGCCCTTTTATACTGTGCATGGGGCTCTCAAGGCAAGAATACTGAAGTGGTTTGCCATTCCCTTCTCGAGTGGACCATGTTTTGTCAGAACTCCTCACCATGACCCACTTGTTTTGTGTGGCCATACATGGCTTGGCTCATAGTTTCATTGAGTTAGAAAGGCTGTGGTCCTTGTGATTAGACTGGTTAGTTTTCTACAACCTATATGAAATGGACATATTCTTAGAAAAATTCAACCTCCAAGATTGAACCAGGAAGAAATAGAAATTATGAACAACACAATTACAAGCAATGTAATTGAAGCTGTGCTCAAAAATCTCCAAAAAAAAAAAAAAAAAAAAAAAAAAAAAAAACCCCAACACCAAAAACCACCAAAAGCCCAAGACCAGATGGCTTTACAGGAGCATCCTTCAAACATTTAGAAAATAGTTAATGCCTATCCTTCTAAAACTCTTTCAAAAAATTGCAGAGGAAGTAAAATTTCAAAACTCATTCTATGAGGCCACCGTCACCCTAATACCAAAACCAGACAAAGACAACACAAAAAGAGAGAACTACAGGCCAATATCACTGATGAACATAGATGCAAAAATCCTCAACAAAATTTTACCAAACAGAATTCAGCAACACATCAAAAAGCTCATATGCTTCGATCAAGTTGTTCTATTGCAGGAATGCAAGGATTCTTCAATATATGCAAATCTATCAATGTGATACATCATATTAACAAATTGAAAGATAAAGACAATATGACAATCTCAATAGATGCAGAAAAAGCCTTTGACAAAATTTAGCACTCATTTATGATTAAAACCCTTCAAAAAATGGGCATAGAAGGAACCTACCTCAACATAGTAAAGGCCATATATGATAAGCCAACAGCAAACATTATTCTTAATGGTGAAAAACTGAAAGCATTCCCCCTCAAATCAGGAACAAGACAAGGGTGTCCACTTTCATCACTATTATTCAACATAGTTGTAAATGTCCTACTGACAGCAATCAGAGAAGAAAAAGAAATAAAAGGAATCCAGATTGGAACAGAAATAAAGCTCTCACTGTTTGCAGATGACATGATACTGTACATAGAAAACCCTAAGGATAGTATCAAATAATTACTAGAGCTAATCAGTGAATTTAGCAAAGTTGCAGGATATAAAATCAGTACACAGAAATTACTTGCATTTATATATACTAACAATGAAAAATCAGAAAGATAAATTAAGGAATCAATCCCATTCACCATTCAACAAAAATAATTAAATATCTAGGAATAAACATACTGAAGGAGACAAAAGAATTGTACACAGAACATTATATGACACTGATGAAAGAAATCAAAGATGACATAAACAGATTGAGAGATATTCCATGTTCCTGGGTAAGAAGAATCAATATTGCGAAAGTGACTATACTACCAAATGCAATCTACAGATTCAGTGCAATCCCTATCAAATTACTAATGACATTTTTCACAGAACTGGAACAAATATTTTACAATTCACATGGAAACACAAAATACCTTGAATATGCAAAGAAGGCTTTGAGAAAGAAGAATGGAGCTGGAGGAATCCACCTTCCTGACTTCAGATTATACTACAAAGCTACAGTCATCAAGACAGTATGGTACAGGAACAAAACAGAAATATAGACCAATAGAATGAGACAGAAAGCCCAAAAATAAACCCATGCACCTATGGGTAACTTACTTTTGACAAAGGAGGCAAGAATATATAGTGGGGCAAAGACAGTCTCTTCAATAAATAATGCTGAGAAAACTGGAGAGCTACATGTAAAAGAATAAAATCAGAACACTTCTTGACGCTATACACAAAGATAAATGTAAAACAGATTAAAGACCTAAATGTAAGACCAGAAACTATAAAACTCTTAGAAGAAAACATAGGCAGAACATCTGATGACATAAATTAAAGCAAGATCCTCTATGACCTACCTCTTAGAGTAGTGGAAATACAGACAAAAATAAACAAGAGGGACCTGATTAAACTTAAAAGCTTTTGCACAGCAAAGGAAACTATAAGCAAGGGGAAAAGACAACCCTCAGAATGGGAAAAAATAATAGCAAATAAAACAACTAACAAAGGATTAATTTCCACAATATACAAGCAGCTCACACAACTCAATGCCAGAAAAACAAACAATCCAATTAAAAAGTGGGAAAAGACCTAAACAGACATTTCTCCAAAGAAGACATACAGATGGCTAACAAACACATGGAAAGATGCTCAACATTGCTCATTATTAGAGAAATGCAAATCAAAACCACAATGAAATATCACATCACACAAGTCAGAATTCAGTTCAGTTCAGTCACTCAGCCGTGTCTGGCTCTTTGAGACCCCATGAACAGCAGCATGCCAGGCCTCCCTGTCCATCACCAACTCCTGGAGTTTACCTGTCATCCAACCATCTCATCCTCTGTCGTCCCCTTCTCCTCCTGCCCTCAATCTCTCCCAGCATTAGGGCCTTTTCAAATGACTCAGCTCTTCACATTAAGTGGCCAAAGTTTTGGAGTTTCAGCCTTAGCATTAGTTCTTCCAATGAACACCCAGGACTGGTCTTTAGGATAGACTGGTGGGGTCACCTCGTAGTCCAAAGGACTCTCAACAGTCTTCTCTAACACCAAAGTTCAAAAGCATCAATTCTTTGGCGATCAGTTTTAAAGTCCAACTCTCACATCTATACATGACTACTGGAAAAACCATAGCCTTGGCTAGACGGACCTTTGTTGGCAAAGTAATGTCTCTGCTTTTTAAAAGCTGTTTAGGTTGGTCATAACTTTCCTTCCAAGGAGTAAACGTCTTTTAATTTCATGGCTGCAATCACCACCTGCAGTGATTTTGGAGCCCCCAAAATAAAGTCAGCCACTGTTTCCAGTGTTTTCCCATCTATTTGCCACGAAGTGATGGGACCAGCTGCCATGATCTTCATTTTCTGAATGTTGAGCTTTAAGCCAACTTTTTCACTCTCCTCTTTCACTTTCATCAAGAGGCTCTTTAGTTCTTCTTCACTTTCTGCCATAAGAGTGGTGTCATCTGCATATCTGAGGTGATTGATATTTCTCCCAGCAATTTTGATTCCAGCTTGTGTTTCTTCCAGCTCAGCATTTCTCATGATGTACTCTGCATATAATTAAAATAAGCAGGGTGACAGTATACAGCCTTAACATACTCCTTTTCCTATTTGGAACCAGTCTGTTGTTCCATGTCCAGTTTGAACTGTTGCTTTGTGACCTGCATACAGATTTCTCAAGAGGCAGGTCAGGTGGTCTGGTATTCCCATCTCTGAGAATTTTCCACAGTTTATTGTGATCCACACAGTCAAAGGCTTTGGCACAGTCAATAAAGCAGAAATAGATGTTTTTCTGGAACTCTCTTGCTTTTTTGATGATCCAGTGGGTGTTGGCAATTTGATCTCTGGTTCCTCTGCCTTTTCTAAAACCAGCTTGAACATCTGGAAGTTCATGGTTCATGTATTGCTTAAGCCTGACTTGGAGAATTTTTTATTTTTACAGTTTTACAGTTTACTTTTTAGATTAAGGTTTATGACCCACTTTGAGTCAAATGTTATAAAGTGTGCAGTGTTTGTGTTTAGATTAAAATTTTTCTTTCTGTATGGAGGTGTCCAGTTGCTCCAGTATCATTTGTTGAAAACAGCATCTTTTTCCATTATATTGCCTTTGCTCCTTTCTCAAAGATCAGTTGATAATATCTGTGTTGGTCTATTTCTGGGCCTTCTATTCTGTTCCATTGGTATCTTTGTCGATTCTCTCATCAGTACCACACTGTTTTAATTGTTGTAGCCTCTTAGTAAGTCTTGAGGTGGAGTAATGTAAGTAATGTCCACTTTCATTCTTTTCCATCAATATTATCTTGGCTGTTTTTGGTCTTCTATCTCTCCAAACAAACTTTAGAGTCACTGTGTCAATATCTACAGAATAGCTTATTGGGATTTTGACTGGAATTGTGTTGAATCTAGAGATCAAGTTGGAAAGAACTCAAATCTTGACAATATTGAGTCTTCTTATCTATGATCATGGAATATCTTTCCATTTATTTAGGTCTTCTTTGATTTCTTTTATCAGAGTCTTTTTTATAGCTTTATTCATATAGGTTTTGTACATAATTTGTTAGCCTTATACCTGTTGTATCATTTTACTACCTTAGTATTCAACTGCTATTCTTACTATAACAATAAAAATGGCATTATCACCTGAAAGTGACACATTCCCATTGATATATTTGAATGGGGCAATATTGATTTAAATAAGCATGTTGTGGTATTGATTAAAAAAATTAGAACTCAGAGATGGGTACCTGGGTGTCAGTAATACTATCTATACTTTTGTTGTGATTAAATATTTAAAAAATTAAAATATGACAACATGTCTGTTATACATGTTGATAGCAGTAGGATAACACAGACCAAAGCCACATAAACCAAAATTGCGAGTGCCAGTTTCACAACCTACTTATGTATAAGTCAGGGCAAGTTATTTAATCTCTTTGTTTCTAAGTTTCCAGCTGTAAAATGTTAAGAATAAATTATCTGATTGGGTTGTTGAAGATTAAACATGTAAAATAGTGCCAGATTGTGTTTCTCTGATGGCTCAGTGGGTAAAGAATCTGCCTGAACTGTAGGAGAAAACGGTTTGATCCCTGGGTTGGGAAGATTCCCTGGAAGAGAAAATGGCAACCCATTCTAATACTCTTGTCTGAAAAATACCATGGACAGAGGAAGACGGTAGGCTATAGTCCACTGGGTCTTAAGAGTTGGATGCTACTGAGCAACTAAGCACACACACAGTCACAGATACATGGCAAAATGTAACCACTAAATGTTATACTATTTTCAGTTCAGTTCAGTTCAGTTGCTCAGTTGTGTCCGACTCTTTGCAACCCCATGAATCGCAGCACCCCAGGCCTCCCTGTCTATCACCAACTCCCGGAGTTCACTCAGACTCGCGTCCATCGAGTCCGTGATGCCAGTCAGCCATCTCATCCTCTGTCGTCCTCTTCTCCTCCTGCCCTCAATCTCTCCCAGCATCAGAGTCTTTTCCAATGAGTCAACTCTTCACATGAGGTGGCCAAAGTACTGGAGTTTCAGCTTTAGCATCATTCCTTCCAAAGAAATCCCAAGGCTGATCTCCTTCAGAATGGACTGGTTGGATCTCCTTGCAGTCCAAAGGACTCTCAAGAGTCTTCTCCAACACCACTGTTCAAAAGCATCAGTTCTTCAGTGCTCCAGCCTTCTTCACAGTCCAACTCTCACATCCATACATGACCACAGGAAAAACCATAGCCTTGATAGATGAACCTTAGTCGGCAAAGTAATGTCTCTGCTTTTGAATATGCTCTCTAGGTTGGTCATAACTTTTTTTCCAAGGAGTAAGCGTCTTTTAATTTCATGGCTGCAGTCACCATCTGCAGTGATTTTGTAGCACAGAAAAATAAAGTCTGACACTGTTTCCATTGTTTCCCCATCTATTTCCCATGAAGTGATGGGACCGGATGCCATGATCGTCTTCTTCTGAAGGTTGAGCTTTAAGCCAACCATTTTTCACTCTCCTCTTTCACTTTCATCAAGAGGCTTTTTAGTTCCTCTTCACTTTCTGCCATAAGGGTGGTGTCATCTGCATATCTGAGGTTATTGAGATTTCTCCTGGCAATCTTGATTCCAGCTTGTGCTTCTTCCAGCCCAGCGGTTCTCATGATGTACTCTGCATAGAAGTTAAATAAGCAGGGTGACAATATACAGCCTTGACGTACTCCTTTTCCTTAGTCGCTTTTAAAAATCAATGGATTGTTTTATAAACATAAAGTGTATACAATTTCAATTTTGAGAGTAATATAAGCTTACCAGAAAAAAAAAAAATGCAGGAAACACAAGCAAATTACCTGATAGCTGAAACTGAGATAGCCATCATTAACACTTCAGTGTCTTTCTTTCCAGTATTTTTCCTGATTCATGACATTTTGTTTGTTTTCTTTTGCATAGCTGTGTTGCTACATAGCACAATCAACATTTGGACGTTTCCTTTTTCATTTGACATCATGACAGAAATCTGTCCACTTTCAAATAAACACTGATTTAAATAGATGGAAAAAATTCTACACAATAGCTTTTTATTTATTTATTTATTTATTTATTTATTTATTTAATTTTACTTTTCAATACTGTATTGGTTTTTGCCATACATCAACAAGAATCCACCACGGGTGTACATGAGTTTCCAATCCTGAACCCCCCTCCTACCTCCCTCCCCATACCATCTCTCTGGGTCTTCCCAGTGCACCAGCCCCAAGCATCCTGTATCCTGCATTAAACCTAGACTGGCGACTCATTTCTTACATGATATTATACATTTCAATGCCATTCTCCCAAATCAACCCACTCTCTCCCTCTCTCACAGAGTCCAAAAGTCCGTTCTACACATCTGTGTCTCTTTTGCTGTCTCTCATACAGGGTCATCATTACCATCTTTCTAAATTCCATATATATGTGTTAGTATACTGTATTGGTGTTTTTCTTTCTGGCTTACTTCACTCTGTATAATTGGCTCCAGTCATCCACCTCATTAGAACGGATTCAAATGTATTCTTTTTAATGGCTGAGTAATACTCCATTGTGTATATGTGCCACAGCTTTCTTATTCATTCATATGCGGATGGACATCTAGTTTGCTTCCGTGTCCTGGCAATTATAAACAGTGCTGCGATGAACACTGGGGTACATGTGTCTCTTTCAATTCTGGTTTCCTCTGTGCGTATGCCCAGCAGTGGGATTGCTGGGTCATAAGGCAGTTCTATTTGCAATTTTTTAAGGAATCTCCACACTGTTCTCCATAGTGGCTGTACTAGTTTGCATTCCCACCAACAGTGTAAGAGGCTTCCCTTTTCTCCACACCCTCTCCAGCATTTATTGCTTGTAGACTTTTGGATCACAGCCATTCTGACTGGTGTGAAATGGTACCTCATTGTGGTTTTGATTTGCATTTCTCTGATAATGAGTGATGTTGAGCATCTTTTCATGTGTTTGTTAGCCATCTGTATGTCTTCTTTGGAGAAATGTCTATTTAGTTCTTTGGCCCATATTTTGATTGGGTTGTTTATTTTTCTGGAATTGAGCTGCATAAGTTGCTTGTATGTTTTTGAGATTAGTTGTTTGTCAGTTGCTTCATTTGCTGTTATTTTCTCCCATTCCAAATCTGTCTTTTCACCTTGCTTATAGTTTCCTTTTTTGTGCAGAAACTTTTAATTTTAATTAGATCCCATTTGTTAATTTTGCTTTTATTTCCAGTATTCTGGGAGGTGGGTCATAGAGGATCCTGCTGTGATTTATGTCAGAGAATGTTTTGCCTATGTTCTCCTCTAGGAGTTTTATAGTTTCTGGTCTTATATTTAGATCTTTAATCCATTTTGAGTTTATTTTTGTGTATGGTGTTAGAGACTGTTCTAGTTTCATTCTTTGACAAGTGGTTGACCAGTTTTCCCAGCATCACTTGTTAAAGAGATTGTCTTTAATCCATTGTATATTCTTGCCTCCTTTGTCAAAGAACATCAGAGAACTCCTGACTCCAGGGAACATTAATTGATAGGAGCTCATCAAACACCTCCATACCTACACTGAAACCAAGCACCACCCAAGGGCCAACAAGTTCCAGAGCAAGATATACCACACAAATTCTCCAGCAACACAGGAACACAGCCCTGAGCTTCAATATACAGGCTGCCCAAAGTTACTCCAAAAGCACTGACATCTCATAACTCATTACTGGACACTTCATTGCACTCCAGAGAGAAGAAATCCAGCTCCACCCACCAGAACACCGACACAAGCTTCCCTAACCAAGAAACCTTGACAAGCCACTGATACAACCTCACCCACAGTGAAGAAACTCCACAATAAAGAGAACCCCACAAACTGCCAGAATACAGAAAGGCCACCCCAAATGCAGCAATATAAACAAGATGAAGAGACGGAGGAATACCCAGCAGGTAAAGTAACAGGATGAATGCCCACCAAACCAAACCAAAGAGGAAGAGATAGGAAATCTACCTGATAAAGCATTCTGAATAATGATAGTGAAAATGATCCAAAATCTTGAAATAAAAATGGAATCACAGATAAATAGCCTGGAGACAAGGATTGAGAAGATGCAAGAAAGGTTTAACAAGGACCTAGAAGAAATAAAAAAGAGTCAATATATAATGAACAATGCAATAAATGAGATCAGAAACACTCTGGAGGCAACAAATGGTAGAATAACAGAGGCAGAAGATAGGATTAATGAAGTAGAAGACAGAATGGTAGAAATAAATGAATCAGAGAGGAAATAAGAAAAACGAATGAAAAGAAATGAGGACAATCTCAGAGACCTCCAGGACAATATGAAATGCTCTAACATTCAAATTATAGGAGTTCCAGTAGAAGAAGACAAAAAGAAAGACCATGGGAAAATACTTGAGGAGATAATAGTTGAAAACTTCCCTAAAATGGGGAAGGAAATAATCACCCAAGTCCAAGAAACCCAGAGAGTCCCAAACAGAATAAACCCAGGGCAAAACACCCCAAGACACATATTAATAAAATTAACAAAGATCAAACGCAAAGAACAAATATTAAAAGCAGCAAAGGAAAAACAACAAATAACACACAAGGGGATTCCCATAAGGATAACAGCTGATCTTACAATAGAAACGCTTCAGGCCAGGAGGGAGTGGCAGGACATACTTAAAGTGATGAAAGAAAATAACCTACAGCCCAGATTACTGTACCCAGCAAGGATCTCATTCAAATATGAAGGAGAAATCAAAAGCTTTACAGTCAAGCAAAAGCTAAGATAATTCAGCACCACCAAACCAGCTCTCCAACAAATGGTAAAGGATCTTCTCTAGACTGGAAACACAAAAAGGGTGTATAAACCCGAGCCCAAAACAATAAAGTAAATGGCAACAGGATCATACTTAACCAATAATTACCTTAAACGTAAATGGGTTGAATGCACCAACCAAAAGACAAAAACTGGCTGAATGGATACAAAAATAAGACCCCTATATATGTTGTCTACAAGAGACCCACCTCAAAACAAGGGACACATGCAGACTGAAAGTGAAGGGCTGGAAAAAAATTCCACACAAATAGAGACCAAAAGAAAGCAGGAGTAGCAATACTCATACCAGATAAAATAGACTTTAAAACAAAGGCTGTGAAAAGAGACAAAGAAGGACACTACATAATGATCAAAGGATGAATTGAAGAAGGATCAAGGAGAAGATATATCAATTATAAATATATATGCACCCAACATAGGAGCACCGCAATATGTAAGACAAATGCTAACAAGTATGAAAGGGGAAATTAACAATAACACAATAATAGTGGGAGACTTTCATACCCCACTCACACCTATGGATAGATCAGCTAAACAGAAAATTAACAAAGAAACACAAACTTTAAATGATACAATAGACCAGTTAGACCTAATTGATATCTATAGGACATTTCACCCCAAAACAATGAATTTCACCTTTTTCTCAAGTGCTTATGGAACCTTCTTCAGGATAGATCACATCCTGGGCCATAAATCTAGCCTTGGTAAATTCAAAAAAATTGAAATCATTCCAAGCATCTTTTCTGACCATAATGCAGTAAGATTAGGTCTCAATTACAGGAGGAAAACTATTAAAAATCCCAACATATGGAAGCTGAATAACACGTTTCTGAATAACCAACAAATCACAGAAGAAATAAAAAAAGAAATAAAAATATGCATAAAAATGAATGAAAATGAAAACACAACAACCCAAAACCTGTGGGACACTATGAAAGCAGTGCTAAGGGGAAAGTTCATAGCAATACAGGCATACCTCAAGAAACAAGAAAAAAGTCAAATAAATAACCTAACTCTACACCTAAAGCAACTAGAAAAGGAAGAAATGGAGAACCCCAAGGTTAGTAGAAGGAAAGAAATCTTAAAAATTAGGTCAGAAATAAATGCAAAAGAAACAAAAGAGACCATAGCAAAAATCAACAAAGCCAAAAGCTGGTTCTTTGAAAGGATAAATAAAATTGACAAACCATTAGCCAGACTCATCAAGAAACAAAGGGAGAAAAATCAAATCAATAAAATTAGAAATGAAAATGGAAAGATCACAACAGACAACACAGAAATACAAAGGATCATAAAAGACTACTATCAGCGATTATATGCCAATAAAATGGACAACTTGGAAGAAATGGACAAATTCTTAGAAAAGTACAACTTTCCAAAACTGAACCAGGAAGAAATAGAAAATCTTAACAGACCCATCACAAGCACGGATTGAAACTGTAATCAGAAATCTTCCAGCAAACAAAAGCCCAGGTCCACACGGCTTCACAGCTGAATTCTACCAAAAATTTCGAGAAGAGCTAACACCTATCCTACTCAAACTCTTCCAGAAAATTGCAGAGGAAGGTAAACTTCCAAACTCATTCTATGAGGCCACCATCACCCTAATACCAAAACCTGACAAAGATGCCACACAAAAAAGAAAACTACAGGCCAATATCACTGATGAACATAGATGCAAAAATCCTCAACAAAATTCTAGCAATCAGAATCCAACAACACATTAAAAAGATCATACACCATGAGCAAGTGAGCTTTATCCCAGAGATGCAAGGATTCTTCAATATCCACAAATCAATCAATGTAATTCACCACATTAACAAATTGAAAAATAAAAGCCATATGATTATCTCAATAGATGCAGAGAAAACCTTTGACAAAATTCAACATCCATTTATGATAAAAACTCTCCAGAAAGCAGGAATAGAAGGAACATACCTCAACATAATAAGAGCTATATATGACAAACCCACAGTAAACATTATCCTCAATGGTGAAAAACCGAAAGCATTTTCCCTAAAGTCAGGAACAAGACAAGGGTGCCCACTTTCACCACTACTATTCAACATAGTTCTGGAAGTTTTGGCCACAGCAATCAGAGCAGAAAAAGAAATAAAAGGAATCCAAATTGGAAAAGAAGATGTAAAACTCTCACTGTTTGCCAGTGACATGATCCTCTACATAGAAAACCCTAAAGACTCCACCAGAAAATTACTAGAGCTAATCAATGAATAAAGTAAAGTTGCAGGATATAAAATCAACACACAGAAATCCCTTGCATTCCTATACACGAATAATGAGAAAGTAGAAAAAGAAATTAAGGAAACAATTCCATTTACCATTGTGATGAAAAGAATAAAATACTTAGGAACATATCTACCTAAAGAAACTAAAGACCTGTATATAGAAAACTATAAAACACTGGTGAAAGAAATCAAAGAGGACACTAATAGATGGAGAAATATACCATGCTCAATAGCTTTTAAAAATCACCATTGGCCATTTAGATTTCATCCCATTTTTAGTTACTTTAATAACCTTAATGAATATTTTTTCCTAAAGCTTATTTCCTTAAGTTTCTTGACTATGCAAAGATTTTTTTTGATTTATATTACATAAGTATGGATATTAATCAAACCAATTGAGTAAATCTGTGCATGTAGGTACAGTGGGAATTGCAAGTGGGGAGGCTTTATATAAAGCTGAAGAAAAATTGCACATTAATTCAGTGAAGAGCACCTGCACATATGAAGTTGGTTACATGATAGTCTTCTCAGCCAAACCTCCAATGTACTTGATAATCTATACTCCAATGCATATATCTTCAGTTTCATGAGCTACCCATGAACATTAATATCATTAATTTGTACACACAACACCTTTATGCTATACCTTCATACAGATATGCTTGTATCAGGGAAGGTAAATTTTGTTCACATGTCTAACTTGAAGTATAATGTTAGCTGCTCAGTTGTGTCTGAATCTTTGTGACCCTATGGACTGTAGTACCCTACCAGTTTCCTCTGTCCATGAAATTCTCCAGGCAAGAATATTCCCCTCTCCAGGAGGTCTTCCCAGCTCAGGGATTGAACCTGGGTCTCCTGAATTGCAGGCAGATTCTTTACCATCTGAGCCGATAGGGAACCGCTAAGGTATAACTTGAGGTATAACCACTCAGAGAGGTAAAATTGATTGTATTAGAATGAGAAAATATGACCAGAAAATTTAAACAATAGGTCATAATGATTTACAAAGTAAGCAGAAGTCTTAGAACTCCATTCCAGGAATCTCAAACATTTTACCACCAAAGAAATATTTCTTTGATTTTCTCTAACTTCCCATTGTTCTCTTCTCAGACCCAACCCCTAAGCAATGGGTTTTCCTATAAGTCATACTATTGAGTCATAAATATTGCTAAAATTTAATCAAAGAAATAAAGATATTAATTGCTCTTTCTGGTTAGCATAAGATAATTGATATGATCCCAATGAGCTGACACATTTCTGGCCAAGGCAAATAATCTGATGTTTTCAGATACCTTGTGCAAAATCACACCCAAGAAATGGAAACTTTCACTGGGTTTCTTGAACTACTGAAATTATTTCAAAGCACCACCTACTCATTTAACATAGGAGTCATTTAGTTCTCAGAAAAGGCAAATACTTTGAACAAAAGAACATGTCTTGGTTTGTAATCTGATATATTACCAGTTCACCTTAGATATTTTCTTTTGTAATTTAGATATAATAACAACTATTTATTGGAGAAGGCAATGGCAACTCACTCCAGTACTGTTGCCTGGAAAATCCCATGGACAGAGGAGCCTGGTAGGCTGCAGTCCATGGGGTCATGAAGAGTTGGTCACGACTGAGCAGCTTCATTTTCACTTTTCACTTTCATGCATTGGAAAAGGAAATGGTAACCTACTCCAGTGTTCTTGTCTGAAAAATCCCAGGGATGGGGGAGCCTCGTAGGTTACCATCTATGGGGTTGCACAGAGTTGGACGGGACTGAAGTGACTTAGCAGCAGCAGCAGCGGCAATAGCTATTTATAATAATTAGCAAATTATTATGAATAAAATTATAATGAAAGGAAAGTAAAACAGGGGAGGCATATTGGTAGTTAAATTACAGGTAATGTCAATTATATAATCTAACACATGCTATTGTTACAAATATTAGTTGTATACCATTCTACTACTGGAAATATACATATATCTCTATTTGTATATACATGTAAATCTAAGACTCATTTATCCTTATTAAGGCTTCCCTGATGGCTCAGCGGTAAAGAACATGCCTGCCAATGCAGGAGACTCAGGTTCAATTCCTGGGTTGGGAAGAAATCCCCTGGAGAAGGAAATGGCAACCAACTTTAATAGTCTTGCCTGGGAAATCCCATCGACAAAGGAGTCTGGCAGACTACAGTCCATAGGGTTGCAAACAGTTGGACACAATTTAGTGACTGAAAAACAACAACAACATTATCTTTATATAAACAGAGCGTGTGTATGCCCAGCTCCTTCATCCATGGAATTTTTCAGGGAAGAAGACTGGAGTGGGTTGCCATTTTCGACTCCAGGGGACCTTCCCAACCCAGGGATTGAGAAAGGTCAGTTTTTTTTTTTTTTTTTTAAAGAAGGGTTAGTAAATGAAATAACGTGAAAAAAAAACTTGGACTGATTCTCATGGTAGACATCAAATGTTGGAAATTGCTAAATCCACTTCTGGTTCCTGATTGCCAGTATCTCACAACAAAGGCCAATCTTAGGGAGCTTTAGAATTATCCTGACTAAATCAGTGATATCAATGCAATGAATGAACAGTAATCTGTGAGCCTTTTAAGTGCTTAGCATTTTGTGTTTGAACAGTAAAATTAAGGTGGAGTTCTTAATGTCAATGATTTTATTGAAGAGGGTAGGGACACATTGCCATTTTCAAAGCTCTAAAAATTAGGGGTTTGCTTCATCTCTTTCCAAAGAGTGAGAAGCATAATAGAATTCCTGCAAATCAGGCTTTATACAAAGCACTAACATTTAACCTAAATACATTTATCTCCTAGTCCATCAAGTTCTTAATTGCCAAGAATATATTACCAAACTGAAATGGAAGATAAATGAATATTTTATGTGTAGTCTCCAAAGGGATAAGAATTAAAAATTAAATTAAAAGGCACTTGCCAATGTTTTAATTTGCCTGTTAAAAAAGCAAACACAAATATTTGATGCTGACTCTATCTTAAATTCCTCAAATCTAATTCAGTGGATCTCAGTAGCAGTAATTTGTAACTAAATAGGATTTTCTTGAATCTTATTGGGATGTAATGCTGGTGACAATAAAGTGATAACTTTTTCACTCAATTTACTCTTGCTAGGCTTTCATTTTGGGTATCCCTTATAACTCAGTCGGTAAAGAATCCACCTGCAATGCAGGATACCCTGGTTCAATTCCTGGGTTGGGAAGATCCCCTGGAGAAAGGAAATTCAGGCTACCCACTCCAGTATTCTGGCCTGGAGAATCCATGAACTGTATAGTCCATGAGGTCGAAAAGAGTCGGACACAGCTGAGTGACTTTCACTTTCTTTTCTTTCAGGCTATCATTTGAAATGCTCTTGGAAAGCAAAAATAACTCCTTTTTGAATATTTATTATATGTGAGGCATTCCTCTGAGTAGTTTACGTTTATTAGATCCTTTAAACCTCACAAGAACTCCGTGAATAAGATGTATAATCATTTCCATTTCACAGAACAGAAAACTGAGGCCCAAGAGGTTAAGGGACTTGGCCAGGTTTACCCAACAAGTAGCAGTTTGCAGTGAAAAACTGTTTTCCCTAATACCTTAACAATACCAAACTGCAGTGAATGCTCAAAGTATATATTTGTCAATGTCAAGTCAATTGACAGTTTATAACTTATTTCTCATTGACCTGAAATATGTCTTAACACATTCTACAGTATTTTTATGTCTTAAGGATAAAATGAGGCTTAGATTTAATTATAAAGAAGGACTTTAAGAATCACTTTAATAGAGAAAAACTAAATTTTCTTTGGAAACATCAACAAAAATATAAATAAATCACAGGTTATACCACCTTGTTTAATTCCTCTGTATAAGAAATTAAATTGTGTTGTGCTAAATCCATGTAACGTGAGGCTGTTATCCATGGATTGCTTTGAATTTTCTTTAAATTCCTTCTACACACTGTATTTATCCCAACTTAGTAAATCCATTTAAACCCTTGCTTTGTGGCTATCTGCCATGTGCTCTTTTTACCTAAAGGGTAAAAATAATGTTTAGCTGCTTCTATTTGCCTTAAGTAAAAGAAAACCCTAGTATGTCAATTATAGCCAGCTCTCAATTATCTGTTGTCATGGGACAGAGCCTACAAAAGTAAGGATAATTTCAATCCAGGAATAATTAGAAAAGTCTTAATTTTGACATTATTTTTATTCCTCCTCCTAACACACCTTTCTTTTTTGGACTGAAATAGGTAGAAAAGAGATACAATCAAATAGTACCTATTTTTTTATATACAAATCTTTTATTGCATATATGATTTGCAAACATTTTCTTACTGTCTCTTCATTTTCCTGTGTCTTTTTAAAAAATTTCTATTTTTACTTTATGTTAGCTTACAATACTGTATTGGTTTTGCCATACATTGACGTGAATCCACCATGGGTGTACATGCGATCCCAAACATGAACCCCCCTCCCACCTCCCTCCCCACAACATCCCTCTGGGTCATCCCCGTGCACCAGCCCATATGACAAACCCACAGCAAACATTATCCTCAATGGTGAAAAATTGAAAGCATTTCCCCTAAAGTCAGGAACAAGACAAGGGTTTGTTTGTTTTTAATGCCTCTAACAGACCAGTGAAAAGGCTGATCTGGATAGAAATGTATCCAAAGACATCCCCAAACCAAACGAGCAAGGTAATATATGTGTTGCTGCTATTCAGTCATTCTTTGCGACCCCACAGACTGTAGCCCACCAGGCTCATCTGCGTATGAGATTCCCAAGGAAGAATCCTGGAGTGGGTTGCCATTTCCTCCTCCAGGAGATCTTCCCAACCCAGGGATCAAACCACATCTCAACATGTATTATTTATTCGTCATTTAAAAGATTGTCAGGTGACTTTGGGGAGTATCATAAAATTAATTCTTGCCTGAGTTTTTCCCAAGAAATAAACCATGGCCCCAAATTTGAAAAGTTTCAGATTTATCTTTCTTTCTTTTCATATTTTATCAGCTCACCAGGCATTGGGCTGGTACCATCCTGTATCCAGTGATATTAGCACCTCCGTTGACATTTGGCACGAAGCCTTCATTCTGGAATCTTGCAGCCAATCAGAGTTGATGATATTGTATTAATGGTTCCATAATAAAATGAAAAAGATGGCCTTCATTTTGATGAAAGCTGTAAAGTAGCTATTGTGCTTGTTTGGTATTGCAAGGCCCAAATGTATTATTTATGCAATTTTTCTTTTGAAAGAAAAACTGAAAGAGCAGATTTCATTTTACAGCATTCAGTCAAAGCTATTGTCTCATGAATGTGAACATTTCTGCATTTTATTTCCTCAGAGTGTAGAAGGCACTTTTCAGAGATCATCTAAGTAGGGATTTAAAAGTTTAAATACTGCTTTTAAAATAGGTAAGCCCTAATGAGTGAATCTATTGTTCCCACCGGTAGATAAACTAAATCAACATTGCCATATGAGAACTTGTGCCTAATTGGAGTCATAATTTTCAAGGTCTCAGCTAGACACTAAGACACTGTTTGTTCATATTAGGAAAACAGAAAAAAGTCAGTAATTTTACCATACAGTAAGTTATCAAGAACAGATATACACATGCATAAAATACTTTTAAGACATGAAATCTATTTTGTCTAAGCATGTATTCCATCCTGCAGTTATTACACAGTAGTATAATTCTCAAAAAAATTATGTGGTCATACTAAGAAAAGTACGTAGGAAATAACCTATGTATTGTTATTTTCATTTAGTCACTAAGTCATTTCTGACTTTTTTGCAACCCCCCACTTTTTTCCAACCTTCCAGGCTCATCTGTCCATGGAATTTTCCAGGCAAGAAAACTGGAGTGAATTGCCATTTCCTTCTCCAGGGGATCTCCCCGATCCAGAGACAGAACCTACATCTCCTGTACTGGCAGGTGGATTCTTTACCACTGAGCCAGCAGGGAGACTCAGTTTACACAAAGAAACAAAATGAAAAGCAAAAACGAATTTTAATATGAAACACAGGTTTACAATGATCAAATGATACAATAATTTTCTTGGTGATTTTATAGCCAGTATTTTATTTGAACATCATAAAACTTACAAATTAGGCTTAGTACATCCAGGGAAATTATGTTTAGTACCAGCCAGGTGGCGAGAGTGGTAAAGAACTTGCCTGCCAACACAGGAAATGTAAGAGCAGCGGGTTTGATCCCTTGGTTGGGAAGATCCCCTGGAGGAGGGCATGGCAACCCACTCCAGTATTCTCGTTGGGAGAACCCATGGACAGAGGAACCCGGCAGGCTGCAGTCTACAGGGTCACACAGTGTCAGGCACAACTGAAGTGACTTAACATGCACACACGCACATCCATTTATTAGACAGAGGTACTGAAACTTGGAGATAAGAAAAACCACCCAAGGATGCATAGCCATTTCAGTTGTGCATCTGGGACCTGTTTCTGATCTGATCCCAACAGAAGGCTTTCCTGGTCATACCATGGTCCATCTTCACCCAGCAGTTGCTTTCTTTGTCTATGAGCCACTAATGGTGAGAACTTGCTACTAAAGATTAACAACGAATCAAGCTAAATAATGAATTTCCTAACAGAAGGATATATACTAAGTCTCGCTTCTCTATGGCCGTGGAGAATTCTATTTTTCTTAGTTTTCTTTTTTTTTTTTCTTCCCCCTAGAAAGATACCTACTATGGGAAAAGTAAGTTCTTTTTTTTTTTTTCTTCTAAGTTGGGTCTCCAGGGAACTATTTCTCAGTGTTCTCTACATTTCAGTTTTCATACTTTCTTCTGAAATAATAATGGGGTATTTGAACTTAGTAAGGATCATAAGGATCATAGTAAGCCTTAGTAAGTCTTCCCTCATGGCTCAGTTGGTAAAGATTCCACCTGCAATGTGGGAGATCTGGGTTCCATCCCTGGGTAGGGAAGCTCCCCTGGAGGAGGGCGTGGCAACCCACTCCAGCATTCTTGCCTGGAAAATCCCCATGGACAGAGGAGCCTGGAGGGCTACATTCTATGGGGTCAAAAAGAGTCAGACATGACTGAGTGACTAAGCACAGCACAAGGATCATTTGATGTTTGTGAAATTAAAGACTCAATGAAATTTCCTAGGATGTAGAGTCTGGCCTCCATAATTTGTCATGATGCTAAATAAAACTTGCTTGCACAACCACTAAGACCTAATTCAAGGAAAACCTATTCACCATATTTACTCTAATGTGCACATGAAGAGTATTGTATGAAAATGTAGACACAATCCATTTTTACACTTGGCCAATGACCTTGCTTTCTATATCACTGAGGGAACAGGAGCAATAAAAAAATGTCATCATGCTCTCTTCTTCATGTTTACCTAGCTACCTGCATCTATTTCTATACCCTCTGCTTTCTCATTTGTTACATGAAGTGCTCTTAGATAGGAAAATCTCTTCTTCTTTTTTTAATTAAATTTAAAAAAAATGAACACAGCGTGTGGGATCTTAAGTTCTCCAACTAGGAATCAAACCTGTACCCCTTGGATTTGAAGTGCAGAATCTTAACCACTGGACCCACCAGAGAAGTCCCAGAAGTCTCTTCTTGTGCAACAAATCTCATGGCCTCTTGCCTAGTCATCATCATTATTTCAATAATGATTCTCCTTATCGTTTACATCAATTAACTTTCCTTTTTTCCACATTGTTATCTCGCCCGTTAAAAACAAACAAACAAAATTCTTTCTTGGCCCCACCTACCGTTCAGCTACCATCCCTCTCTTTACTTTCATTTATGCTAAATTTCACCAGAAGAGTTTTCTAGACCCATAGTCTCCAATCCTTTAGTACTAATTACTCTTGAATCTATTCCATTTTTTGAAACTCACCTACTCCACCAGGTGTCTGACTTTGCCATCCCATGGACTATAGTAGCCTGCCAGGCTCCTCAGTCCATGGGTTCTCCAGGCAAGAATGTTGGAGTGGATAGCCATTCCCTTCTCCAGGAAATCTTTCTGACCCAAGGATCAGACTCAGGTCTCTTGCATTGCAGGCAGTTTCTTTACTACCTGAGTCATCAGGGAAGCCCTTTCAAAGTCAATAATGAGTGCCAAGATGCTAAATACAGTGGGAAATTCTCAGTCCTCATTTACTTGATCAGTCAGCAATATTTGACATAATTGGATCCTGGAGATTTCTTTTTTTTTTTTTTTGGCTATCTCAGGAAGCACATTTTAAGTCTCCTTTTCTTATTCTTCTTTATCACTTCAACTTCATAATATTGTAGTGTCTTGGAGCATAGTTCTTCTGCCTCTTCTCCCTTCTATCTGAATTCATTCCCTTGCTCTTACCAGTGAAAGTGAAAGTGAACTTGTCAGTCATGTCTGACTCTTCGCAACCCCATGGATCTTGTCTACCAAGATCCTCAGTCCATGGGATTTTCCAGGCAAAAGTACCAGAGTGGGTTGCCATTTCCTTCTCCAGGGGATCCTCCTGACCCAGGGATTGATCCTGGGTCTCCTGCTTTGTAGGCAGATGCTTTATCATCTGAGCCACCAGGGAAGTATTGTAGCTTTAAATAATATCTATATACTAATGACTTTCCAGCCTGAACCATGCCCCTGTACTCCAGTCTTGAATATACCACTGTTTTTTTGAAATCTATATTTACATGTTTAATAGTCATCATTTAAACTCAGAATGTACAAAACTCTCAATCCTGTTTTCTCCAACCTTTACCATTTCAAGGATGGTAGCTCCATACTTCTAATTGCTTACCCCTAAAAGCTTGCAGTCATGTTTACCTATCCATCATGCAGTTTATTAGCAAATTTCAGGGCAAAACCTTCTTGTTGAAAGTGAAGAGGAGAGTGAAAAAGTTGGCTTAAAGTTCAACATTCAGAAAACTAAGATCATGGCTTCTGGTCCCATTACTCATGGGAAATAGATGGGGAAACAGTGGGAACAGTGTCAGACTTTATTTTGGGTGGCTCCAAAATCACTGAAGATGGTGATTGCAGCCGTGAAATTAAAAGACGCTTACTCCTTGGAAAGAAAGCTATGACCAACCTAGATAGCATATTGAAAAGCAGAGACATTACTTTGCCAACAAAGTTCCATCTAGTCAAGGCTATGGTTTTTCCAGTAGTCATGTATGGGTGTGAGAGTTGGACTGTGAAGACAGCTGAGTGCAGGATTATTGATGCTTTTGAACTGTGGTGTTGGAGAAGACTCTCGAGAGTCCCTTGGACTGCAAGGAGATCCAACGAGTCCATCCTAAAGGAGATCAGTCCTGGGTGTTCATTGGTAGGACTGATGCTAAAGCTGAAACTCCAATACTTTGGCCATCTCATGTGAAGAGTTGACTCATTGGAAAAGATTCTGATGCTGGGAGGGACTAGGGGCAGGAGGAGAAGGGGATGACAGAGGATGAGATGACTGAATGGCATCACCGACTTGATGGATATGAGTTTGGGTGAACTCCAGGGGTTGGTGATGGACAGGGAGGCCTGGCATGCTGTGATTCATGGGGTTGCAAAGAGTTGGACACGACTGAGTGACTTAACTGAACTGAACTGAACCCTTAAAAGGGGCTTCCCTCATAGGCCAGTTGGTAAAGAAACCGCCTGCAGTGCAGGAGACCCCAGTTTGTTCCCTAGGTCAGGAAGATCTGCTGGAGAAGGGATAGGCTACCCACTCCAGTATTCTTGGACTTCCCTTGTAGCTCAGCTGGTAAATAATCCTTCCGCAATGCAGGAGACCTGAGATCAATCCCTGGGTTGGGAAGACCCCCTGGAGAAGGGAAAGGCTATCCACTCCAGTTTTCTGTAGAATTACTGTAGAATTCCATGAACTGTAAAGTTCATGGGGTCACAAAGAGTCAGACACAACCGAGCAACTTCACTTCACCTTTAAAAGGGATTCAGATTTTGATTTTAATCTCACCACCTTAGTCAAAGCCAGGTTCATCTCTTACCTGGAATATTCCATTAGCTTTCTCTTTGGTCTCCCAGATTCTGCCTCTGCCCTTCTCTTTTTTCCACACTCTGCTTTTTCTGTTGCTATATTTTTTGGGGTTTCTTTTGGCCATGTCATGTGTGAATTTTGGAGTCTGTTTCCTGAACAGGGATCGAGCTGGTGTCTCCTGCATGGAAGCGTGGAGTCCTAACCACTGGACTGCCAGGGAAGTCCCTACCTTTACCCTCCTTAAGACTGTTTTTAAGACGTTAGCCAGAACAATTGTATTAAATCATAAGGCGGTCTGTGTAACAACTCTCCTTAAAGCCGTCTGAGAGATTCCCATATAACTTTGAAGAAAAGCCAAATTTTTATATTAATCCACAATGTTACCATTGTTTCCTTTCCCTTCCCTCAATCTCTTGGTAGCCATTCTGTTTCTATCTTGAACACCAGGCTCTTCCACAGGTTTATCTTTGAAGGGTCTTGAGGAATGCCTTGAGGAAGACAAATAGAAATTTCAGGGTTTCTTCACCTTTCACTCTGTAATTGCTTCTTTTTTCTTACAGTTATGTCTAAATAGTTCTGAGTGGCTTTGTGCCACCGTTGTGTGGAGTTCAGTGTATGAGATGTCATCCTACCTGGGTGTCTTCAGTATCTACTCTGGCACCTTCCACAGTGACTTTCTGGTCTGGTCCTCCCTCATGAGCTCTTATACTTTCACTAATTTCTGTAATTCTTTGTATTGCCCAGAGTGACTCTTCATAGTTTTCAGCTCTGCAGCCCATTTAGTGTCACAGTAAACCTTCTAAGGATGAGATGGTTAGATAGCATCACCGACTCAATGAACTGAACTTGAGCAAATTCCAGGAGACATTGGAGGACAGGGAAGCCTGGTGTACTGCAGTTTATGGGGTCTCAAAGAGTCGGACGTGACTCAGTAGCTGAACAACAACAAGAAAACCTTCTAATGCTCAAGGATCCTTCTGGGATACAGAGAACTTGGTGAAGCTATCTTAGATCTTTCTGCCTATAAACATGATATGAAGTGTTCTATCACTCTGTCCGTAGTCCAGGCATGGGGACACTGGGGGTGTTGTAAGTTACTTCTCTTTCTTTCCTCAGTCCAAATTATTTTTGGTTTATATCTTTCTCTTATCAGGGATTCACTTTGGGTAGGGAAAGAAGGCAGACGTTTATTTTTCCAGAACCCACAAGATTCTCTTTTACCCTTTCTGCATTTTCTCTCCGTCCATGGAATATTGTATGGTGTCCAATAGTGCTGGAAGCTAGGGAGGCTTTGTTTTCCTTACTTCCAAGTCTCTCATCTGTTCAAAAGTCCTGGATTTTGAGACACAAAACTAAGAACTGACGTGCACTTGGTTGGCTTCATTTTGCTCTATTCTCCCTTCCTTGTGGCAGAAAGCACGGAACTCTAGCCACTCTGATGGCTGCTGACAGACAGGAAGTGCGGGTTCATGTTTGGGAACGCATGTAAGAATTAAAGATTTTAAAATTAAAAAAAAAAAGTTCTTCAATTTGTATGCAAAATATTATCCTACTGCATAGACTGTATCACCTATTTAGAAGGAAACATAAAATATACTCTCGCATATTGTTTGTCCTGGGAATTATGTATCCAGGGCTTGATGTATCTTAATTTATGATCAATGAGTTTTACATACAGCTATAAGCTTCTTGAAGTTTGAGTTTCAAGGAACTTTATTTCAAAGAATCATTGCATTTCTGTAAATTATATATAACATATATATATGTATGTCCTCCAAACATTCTAGAGTTAGCTTTTGCTTTTATAAACTTTAAAAAATTAGGAAGTCTATAGCCATAATGAAAAAAAAATTACATGAAAAAGAAGTACTGAATAGTTAATATCTAAGCTCCTTTCTGGAAAGACAAAATATTCTGGTGGTGTTTCACTGATATTTGCTCAGAAAGTTGTTGTTACCCTTTTTTTACTTTTTCTTTCTCTTTTTCCCCATTTTCTTTCTCTTTTTCCCCATTTTCTTCCTTTTTTGTTCCTCCTCTCGTTTGCATGGACTAATTAAAATTGTCTCCTCTGTAGTCATTTTACTCACATTGACATAAAGCATTTTTTAAGTCCCAGTGTGTGCCTTGATAGCACATAAATAATCAACATTAGATTCTGCTTTCTGGGAATTTAAATGTCCTAGTTTCTCCCGCTTACATCCTCAAATTCTGAATTATTAAAGAATTGCCTTTTTCTTAAAAACAACATTTAAAATCCAGATGACCCAACCCTAACTCCTTTTATTTCTTCCCTTCTTCACTCCTGGTGAGAAAGGAATCTTTTGGTATAATACTGTATGAAAATTATCTTATATGAAATACTTTATCCTATACTATGATAGCAAGGATTCCCAGGTGACACAGTGGTGAAGAATTCACCTGCTAAGCAGGACATGCAAGAGATGCGTGTTTGATCCCTGGGTGGGGAAGATCCACTGGAAGAGGAATTGGCAACACACTCCAGCATTCCTGCCTGGAAAATTCCATGGACAGAGGAGCCTGGTGGGCTGCAATCCATGGGTTGTAAAGAGTCGGACACAACTGAGTGACTGAGCAGAGCATGATAGCAAAATTAAAAGTTTGTTTTTCACAGATGCTATATTGTGGAGCATGTGAAAGACCGAAGTCTACTCCTGCAAAGGTCAGGGTCTGTCACTGCCTTCCCGGTGAGGTCCAGTAATGATGTTTTCTGGTCCCTGTGGACTGCTGCCAGGATTGGAAATGGATCCAGGGAGTCAGGGCTAAGATGGTTAAAGGAATGAGGGAACCTGGAGGTAAGGATGCTAGAAACAGAGTGAATTCCTGGATGACACATTCAAGTCTGATTATATAGGGGATGGAACATAGTCAGCAGTGTTTCTCTATCTTAGCATTGTTTTTGTGTTCATAATCAGAAATTTTCTTTCTGGTATAAAAGTACCTGTGCACTCACTTCCAGAGAGTGCTATAAAATGGAGGAGCCCATTTATAAGTAAGGGATTCTACCAATTTCATACCTCTGAAATGGTTAAGACCAGAGCAACAATGAGAAGAGAAAACAGCAGATTGTGTACTAAAGGTGTTGACTTTTTATTGTTAAAGTGTGTCATTTGGTGATGAATTTTCTTTTTCTGAGGACTCTGATAAGTTATCGTTAATATTGCGCTCTGTGATGGCCTGGGTGGATGGGATGGGGGTGGGAGGAAGGTCCAAGAGGGAGGGGATATATGTATACATATAGCTGATTCATCTTGTTGTACAGCAGAAACTAACACAACATTGTAAAGTAATTCATACTCTAATAAAAGAATAAAAACATTACATGCTGATTTGGAATGCAATGGTCTTAGAGACATTGGAACATTTATTGTTCAGTTGTGGAGTTTTCTTTCTACTGAGGTACACTATGACTCTGAAATACATGAGGTATTCTTATATATACTAGGTCTAATTGGGAAAGATATTTCAGGTAAGGAACTTAATTAATTACCTTGCAATTACCTCTGAAAAGATGAGTACCTTTAAAAAGATATGGGAGCTGTCTGTGCACCATTTTGAAAATTGGGGTGAAGTTGGGGGAAGGGATGGAAAGGGAGGTGAGAGGGGGCTTCTGGATGGGGAAAACATGTGCGCCTGTGGCTGATTCATGCCAATGTTTGGCAAAAACCACTACAATATTGTAAAGTAATTAGCCTCCAATTAAAATAAATAAATTAATTTAAAGAAGAAAAAGAAAATTGGGATGAAGTCACCTAGATGAGAACTTCTGAGGTCAGAAGTGGCTTGCTTTGTTAAATTCACTTCTTTATCATCCAGCTGGTTCACATACCCTCATAGTAAATCTCTTTGGAGCAAATCTGTTTGATTCTGATGTCATCTGGTAGATGACCATTTGGTCAGGTGGAAAGAAGACAATATTCTACTTTCGGCAGTTTTTATTCCACTCTAATTCTCAGCAGATGAAAAGTATTTTAGACTGTCTCTCTTGTTTTCTTCCTTTTTCACTTTTGTCATTTATAACATGTGTAAATAAGCCAAGGGGAAAGACAAGTTTCCCCTTTACTAGTTTTTTTCTCTCACATGACTCTGTTAGTGTTAACACATATATTCTTTCTTCCCTTCATTAATGTGCTCATTCTGTGAACACTTCTCAGGCATTTATCATGTGCCAGGCCCTGGAGAGCACACATGTCCTGCCCTAGTAGAGGTTATACCCTACAAAATGTAATGAGTCATGTCAATAAATATTTTTAAAAAATTCTTTGACGGCCTGTTGAGGAAATATGTACATATTTAAGTGGAATACAATGACCAATTTCACTCAAGGACAGACAGATCTTAAAGTATGTAGACTTAAGTATTTCTATGAGTACATTTCCGTCATTAAATATCCTTTTAATTTCACTCTAGGCATCAGAATTTTTTGTGTTTGTATCAACAGATTTTTAATATACATAAAATAGCATGATATCTCTGCTATCTCTATGGTTACATGAAGACATCTGGTCCCAAGAAAGACAAATATCATATAATATCACTTACATATGGACCCTAGAAAAATGATACAAATGAATTTATTTACAAAACAGAAACAGACTCATAGAAAACAATCTGGTTACCATAACAATATGGTTAACAAAAGGAGTGGAGGAGAGGAGGGATAAATTAAAAACTTGGGATAACAGATACACACTGTTATCTATAAAACAGATAAACAATGAGGACCTACTGTATAGCCCAGGGAATTATATTCAGCATTGTGTAATAACATATAACGGAAAAGAATCTGAAAAAGAATATATATATATATATATATATATATATATATATATATATATATATATGTCACTTTGCTATATACCTGAAACTAGCACTATATTGTAAATCAGCTATACTTCTGGGATGGACAGGTTGGTATAAAATGGATAACAAACAAGGATCTACTGTAAAGCATGTGAAACTGCCCGATGTTATGTGGCAGCCTGGATGGGAGGGGTGTAAAATAAAAATTAATTAATTAGCTTTTTAAAAAAGAATTCTGATCCCACTCTATATTCATGGTGAAGGTCTGTGTGATATAAGCTTCCAAGGGGTCTTTGTGCCAAGCTAAATTCCTAAATTAAAACTAGGAACAAGAGCACCGCCCTCTGATCAAGCTGATTACCCCTATAAACCATTTCTGACTATTTCAGTGAAGCTTTTAAAAAAGAAGCACTTTAATGTCTCTTGACCACAGCTTGATTGTCAGGATTGAGAAACTCAGTCTTACCTAGGACTTGGTTTAGTTCACAAACTTTCAGAAATACCTACTGAAGTTTAAGAAGCAACATTCGATTTATGCAGAGTTATAAGCAATGCGTGAATTTCCCAGGTGGCACGAGTGGTAAACAAACAAACAAAGAAAAAAAAAAAACTTGCCTGCCAACGCAGGAGACTCAAGAGACCCAAGTTTGATCCCTGGGTCAGGAAGATGCTCTGGAGGGGGACACGGGAACCCCCTCCGTTCATGCACATAGGGATGTGTGTGCTCAGTCACTTTAGTCATGTCCCACTCCTTGTGATCCCAAGGACTGTAGCCCACCTGGTTCCTCTGTCCATGAAATTTTCCAAGCATGAATACTGGAGTGGGTTGCCACTTGCAGGGGATCTTCCCGACTCAGGGATCCAACCCACATCTCTTGCATCTCTTGCATTGGCAGGCGGATTCTTTACCATTCTGCCACCTGGGAAGCCCTGAGTTATAGGGATAAAGAAGATTAAATTTCTTTGGTGAACTTAGCATTAGCCATCTACAGGTTCTCACGCAGGATGGACACACCCTGGTCTTCTTTCAATTAAAGGGGGGAAAAAAAAAACCCATCAGGTTGTATGACAAATATTTATCCATCCCCAACTGAATGGTGGAGTAAAGACAGAAAGTAGCAGCAGAATGCATCACTGAAGCCACACAACTCCGTCCATGTTGTTAAGCATTTAAGGTCTACACAGAACAGCGGCATGCTGCAGCAGTAGCATTCCAAAGTGATTTTTCTGCAATCAGAGTTTCATTCATTACCCAATTTTCATGCAACTCCCCTGGCATTTGAAATATGTTTCAAGGTAGACTCCCCAAGGGCTTTTCCCCCCTCCCATAATAACTGATCTGCAGTGTCCAAAGATAGATCTAAATATCTTCAGTGCAAATTACTTGAGGCCTGCAGAGCATGATTCTCTGTCATCTCCATCACATTTCACACCTACGGAACTGATAACAGATTAATATCTAGGCTGAAAATATTTCATCAGCGTCTCTGGCTAAGGCACCTTACATTATTTTATCTGGGGGCACCAATAAAAGGAGGAGGAGGCCCAGAAAGAAAAAAAAAATTATTTGCACTCAGAGAGGAGGGGAAAAAAAAAAGAATTTCCTTTAGTATTATGAGAAAGGCAACAAGGCTGGTCTTGGCAAAGTTCTCTGCTCCGATTATGTATACACTTTTATTCAATCATTGTATCGCTTGGTGTCTGACATTTGGTCAATAGTGCAATCTACCACCGATCAGAATAAAACAGCCACCCCAGAACACCTTGGAATTTCATTAGTTTCTTTTCAATGTAGTCCTTATAACTAGATGTTTATTTGGAAACACAAATTTAAAGTTCAATTCTGTGCCTTGTCAATATTAGTAAAAAGTCAAAGATCCTAGACATTACTGTAAACCTGATTTTTTCCTATTTACTTATTCAACTGGAGAAAAAGAGTTGAGAGAGGGACAGTAAGGTTTAGGAAAGAAATATTAAAAATTAAATTTGGAATAAAAAAGAATGAGACAAATCTTACTAGTATTAAAGAACTTTTTCTTCCATAATTGAATTTATCAGTACAAAAATATGCAGAAGAATTAATTTTGCACACAGAGTTTCCTGTATATGTGTAAAATGGCTCAGCGGTAAAGAATCCACCTTCCAGTGCAGGAAATGCAGGAGATGTGGGTTTGATCCCTGGGTGGGGAAGATTTCCTAGAGGAGGAAATGGCAACCCATTCGAATATTCTTGCCTGGACAGAGACGAGCTTGATGGGCTACAGTTCACAGGGTTGCAAAGAGTTGGACATGACTGAGTGAGCACAAAGATGCACACGTGTGTGTAAAGGATGTTGATAGTGAAGATCAGTGGGAAAATAGTAATATTAACATATAATGCTGTTGATTATAAAGAACCAGCCCAATGTGATGTGACAGAGATGGATTTGGTTTTGGTCCGATCTAAGTGTGAATAGTGGTTCAACCACATATTATCTATGGGCTTTGGCATAAGTTTTGCTGAAGCCTCAGTTTTCTCATTTGAAGATCAGGGTAGTGACAACAACTTGATGGGCATGAGGTGAAATATAACAGTATTTATCTAAATCATTTGCCATTGTTGTTGCTGTTCAGATGCCTAGTCATGTCCTACACTTTGTGACCTCATGGACTGCAGCATGCCAGGCCTCCCTGTCCCCAGTTTGCCCAAGTTCATGTTCAATGCATCAATAATTGCCATCCAGCCATCTCATCCTCTGATGCCCTTTTCTCCATCTGCCCTCAATCTTTCCCAGCATCAGGGACTTTTCCAATGAGTCATCTGTTTGCATTAGATGACCAAAATATTGGAGATTCAGCTTCAGCATCAGTCCTTTCAGTGAATATTCAGGGTTGATCTCCCTTAAGATTGACTGGTTTGATATTTAATAGTATTATTGACTGGTTTGAAATATGATATTATTTATCTAAATCAGTTGACATAATAAACTCTTAATATTCATTTTCTTTCAACTCTTCCCTCTTTTTGCACAGCAATCAGAATAACAATTAGACAGTGATCTCACAACTTAAAAACTATTTTTATTGTCCATCATACATTCTTTTCCTTCTTTATTCATACTAGATCTATTTTGTATCAAATGAATGGATACGCTTTAAGGCTGTATAGGAACAAATGAATGAATTGATAAAAGGATAAATAAGAAATTATGTTCTTATAAGAATAAGTCAAATGCTGTAAATGATTATATTAAAACTTTCTGAGGAAAGAAATTTCACTGGTAAATTAGATTCTTTTGTGAGGCTGGAAGTGAAAGTGAAAGTCACTCAGTCGTGTCCTACTCTTTGCAACCCCACGGACTATAGAGTCCATGGAATTCTCCAGGCCAGAATACTGGAGTGGATAGCTGCTCCCTTTTCCAGGAGATCTTCCCAATCCAGGGCCCAAACCCAGGTCTCCCACATTGCAAGCGGAGTCTTTACCGGCTGAGCCACCAGGGAAGCCCTTTATTGAGCTATTGGTTAAATATTTTAACAGTGTGCTGAAAAAATATGGTCAAGGCATTATTGGTATGCCACATATAATCTTAAAGTGCTATTTTTAGATAAAAAGGAATCCCAATAAACTTGTAAAAGAGACCAAAACACCTGGTATTGTGGTAGAATTGACAACTTGGAGTGTTTTTAAAATTAAAATATATTTAATTGCATCATAGCAGTGGCCACAGGACTGGAAAAGGTCAGTTTTCATTCCAATCCCAAAGAAAGGCAATGCCAAAGAATGCTCAAACTACCACACAATTGCACTCATCTCACATGTTAGTAAAGTGATGCTCAAGATTTTCCAAGCCAGGCTTCAACAATATGTGAACCGTGAACTCCCTGATGTTCAAGCTGGTTTTAGAAAAGGCAGAGGAACCAGAAATCAAATTGCCAACATCTGCTGGATCATCAAAAAAGCAAGAGAGTTCCAGAAAAACATCTATTTCTGCTTTATTGACTATGCCAAAGCCTTTGACTGTGTGGATCACAATAAACTGTGGAAAATTCTGAGAGAGATGGGAATAGCAGACCACCTGGCCTGCCTCTTGAGAAATCTGTATGCAGGCCAGGAAGCAACATTTAGAACTGGACATGGAACAACAGACTGGTTCCAAAGAGAAAAAGGAGTACGTCAAGGCTGTATATTGTTACCCTGTTTATTTAACTTCTATGCAGAGTACATCATGAGAAATGCTGGAATGGAAGAAACACAAGCTGGAATCAAGATTGCTGGGAGAAATATCAAGAACCTCAGATATGCAGATGACACCACCCTTATGGCAGAAAGTGAAGAGGAACTAAAAAGCCTCTTGATGAAAGTGAAAGAGGAGAGTGAAAAAGTTGGTTTAAACCTCAACATTCAGAAAACTAAGATCGTGGCATCCGGTCCCATCACTTCATGGGAAATAGATGGGGACACAGTGGAAACAGTGTCAGATTTTATTTTGGGGAGCTCCAAAATCACTGCAGATGGTGATTGCAGCCATGAAATTAAAAGACGCTTACTCCTTGGAAGAAAAGTTATGACCAACCTAGATAGTATATTCAAAAGCAGGGACATTACTTTGCTGACTAAGGTCTGTCTAGTCATGGCTATGGTTTTTCCTGTGGTCATGTATGGATGTGAGAATTGGACTGTGAAGAAGGCTGAGCATGGAAGAATTGATGCTTTTGAACTGTGTGGTGTTGGAGAAGACTCTTGAGAATTCCTTGCATTGCAAGGAGATCCAACCAATCCATTCTGAAGAAGATCAGCCCTAGGATTTCTTTGGAAGAAATGATGCTAAAGCTGAAACTCCAGTACTTTGGCCACCTCATGCGAAGAGTTGACTCATTGGAAAAGATTCTGATGCTGGGAGGGATTGGGGCCAGGAAGAGAAGGGGACGACAGAAGATGAGACGGCTGGATGGCATCACTGACTCGATGGACCTGAGTCTGAGTTAACTCCGGGAGATAGTGATGAACAGGGAGGCCTGGTGTGCTGCGATTCATGGGGTCGTAAAGAGTCAGACACGACTGAGCAACTGAACTGAACTGAACTGAACACATTTTTAACTTCTTTCCTTTGAACTGTCAAGAAACAGTAACATTCATGCCCCATCTTTGCGTGTGTGTGTGTGTATGTGTGTTTCGTGTGTGTGTGTTGTTTTGTTTAGAAGCTTTGGAGTCATTTTCTAAATTATGTCATATGACAGCAAATGCAGTATTGAACTTCCCATTCATACTTTAGTTTTGAGCTTCATTTGCAATTGCTTTTGTGTGCTTCAAGTCAGTTAAATATCATTCTAAATTTTCCTTTTTTCACAATAATGATTTTGGATATAATGGTGAGAGTTAATCTCTTCTTATTGGTTTATAAGACCTGAAAATATATTAGAACACTATAAGGTTAATCATCTGATAACAATTTCATGTATTTTACATTTCTTTGGGAGATCCATTTTTCAAATAAGTAATAATTATGACAATGATTAATACTTATTGGGTCTTTTTGTGTGTATTAGTATTAGTTACTTAGTCATGTCTGACTCTTTGTGACCCAGGGACTGTAGCCATCCAGGCGCTGCTGTCCATGGAATTTTCCAGACAAGGATACTGGAATGGGTTGCCATACCCTTCTCCACGGAATCTTCCCCCACCCAGGGATTGAACCTGGGTCTCCTGCATTGAAGGCAGACTCTACCACCTGAGCTACCAGGGAAGCCCATTCAGTCCTTAGCATGTGCCAAGTATTGTTCTAAGTTCTTAAGGCATATCAATCCATTTACTCTTCACTACAAGCATCATGAAGTGAGGGAGTATTTTTTCTCTTATTTTGAGGATTAGAAGACTAGGGCACAGAGAGACCCAAGACCACAGAGACTGAGGGGAAGAATCAAGATGTAAATCCTATCTATCTCTAGAGACAGAGATAGCCTGTCTATCTCTCTTACCTACAAGACTAGGCTGCCTCAGTAACAGAGTTGTTTACCACAGCATCTTTCTACACATTGGGAAACTCCAAGATGAGACTATAAATAGTTCCTCCAGCATAGTATACTAAAGAGCTTTGGAATCTAAAGACAAGTTATAAAACATTTAACGTATACTTTTTCTGAAGAGACTACAGGATTATTAATATAATGCATGCATGTGTGCTAAGTCATTCAGTCGTGTCTGACTGTGACCACCCAAATCACTTATGTCTCCAGCATTGGCAGGTGAGCTCTTTACCACTAGCACCATCTGGGAAGCCCTATTAATATAATGATCAATGTTCAAATTCTCATGAGGAATAACTTTCAACTCTTTACCAGAGTATCAATGAAAATACAGAGATATTAATGGAAAATCTATAAAGACTGAGCTTCTTTTTCATATTTATAATACCGAACCCAGAGTTCACTGGCTCTTATTATTTTTAAAGACGAGCAGGGGATATTTGTTCTTTTGCTTTTTCTGCATTCTTTCCTTCTGGAGAGATTCTCCCCACTACAAGTGGTTCTGACAGAGCTGTTAATCAAGGACCCTAGATCCTCTGTCGTGTGGCACTGGTGGTCAATCTGAATACCCAACTTCAGGACAAGGGTCCAGAGTAGACACAAGATCTCTGATCTTTCTGATTCTCTGTCATGCTAAACTTCTTCCTGTCTCAGGGACTTTGTATTTCTGGTTCCCGCCTTCTATGCTTTCCTTTCCCTAGATATTCACAAAGCTTCCCTCTAGCCATCATTTTTTGTTATTTGAATTGTCTACACAGAGGGCACTGAGAGATTCATTAAGTCTAAATGAGCCCTACACTTCCCATTCAGTGCCGATGATCTCTATTTTATTTCCTTTACAGAACTTACTTAAATCTGGCGTTGTGTGTCTCTTTCCACTAGAGTATAAAAACGTGAGTGAAAGGAGAGAACTTGTTTGTCAGAGTGTTCCTGGAACAATAGGCAGTGGGTTGGCATATGTGAGCTGTTAAGTAAATACTTGTGACAAGGTTGGATGTGTGGGAGCAGATACTTTTTTTCTTAAAATAGTTTGAGTTGGGTTTGATTGATAAATTCCTGGTTCTTTATTATGTGATATTACCACATACACTGGATGAACTTTTAATTTTTATGTGTTTACTTTTCAAAGTGGCATCATATTTTCTTTTCTTTCAGCTTTACTGAGATATAGTTGACTATGTAAGTTTAAACTGTATAGCATATATCATTTGACTTAATCATCATGAAATGATTACCACAGTAGGTTTTGTGAACATCCAATATCTCCTATAGTTACAAAATTTAAAAAGTAGAAAACAAATTTTCCTTGTGATTAGAACACTTAGAATTTCCTTCCTTGAGTGCCCACTCACTCAGTCGTGGCCAACTCTTTGAGACCCTGTGGATTGTAGCCCACCAGGCTCCTCTGTTCAGGAGATTCTCCAGGCAAGAATACTGGAGTGGGTTGTCATTTTCTTCTCCAGGGGATCTTCTTACCCCCTTGATGACTTTCATATATAATATACAGTAGTAGTAATGTCAATTATATTAATCATATTGTATATTACATCCCTAATACTTATTTTATCTTATAACTGGAAGTTTGTACCTTTTGACCACTTTAATTTCCCCTGCCCACCAGACCACCCACCCTCCTCTCTAAATTACAAATCTAATCCCCTTTTTAATGAATTTGTTTGTTTGTTGAAGTACAATTGATCTACAACATTGTGTTAGTTCCTGGTGGTCTAGTTATCACCTGTCACCATACAAAGATACTACATTATTAATGACTGCATTCCACATGCTGTACATTTCATCCTCATGACTCATTTATTTTGTAACCTCTGCATCATGATGATTTAAGAAAACAAAAACTTTCTACATTTATAAGATAGATATAAAAATACTAGCAGTATTATTTTACATGGCAATGGTATAGTCCGAAAATATGTTGGATAGGACTTTCCTGGTGGCAAAGTGGATACGAATCCTCCTGCCAATGCAGGGGACATGGGTTCAATCCCTGGTCCACAAACTTTCAACATGCCAAGAAGCAACTAAGCCCGTGTACAACTTCTGAGCCTGTCCTCTAAGGCCCACGAGCCTCAGCTACTGAGCCCACATGCTGCAACTACTGCAGCCTGTGTGCCGAGAGACTGTGCCTCAAAGCAAGAGAAGCCGCCTCAATGAGAAGCCCGAGCACTGCCATGAAGAGCAGCCCCCACTCTCCACGGCTAGGGAGAGCCCTCTTGCAGCAACGAAGAACCAGTGCAACCAAAATAAGTAAATAAATATTAAAAAAATATGTTGGACAATCACTATTTTACAAACTTAGTTAAAATATTTTTTTCTTAATCAATGAAGTCATAGATACTAACGTCATGTCATTATAACTAGTACAAATTTAGAACCTGTAGAAATACAAAACATATAAAAGCAATGAGGAATGGACATGACACATAGTAAATAAGCAGACAGGCTAATGTGAATAGCAGTAGAATACATTAAAAATGTGTTGAGTTAGAGAACGATGGGATTATATGAACTGACATACCCGAAGATGATCTTTTGGAGGGTATAGGACCAAATCTGGATGTGTAACTGTGGAGAAGTTTTTGGTGATGAACCAAAGCCCAGCTTAAAGAGCTAAAGTAGGAACAGTGTGATTTGCACAAGGGCTGTAGGGAGCAGGCCACTGTCCAGTGAATTCATTGGCAGAGCGAAGAAGAATAAGTTGGTGAGGTCAGGTTAGAAATGAGAAATTAAGGTCATAAATTGTAAGTATTTAGTTTTTACCTTATTTACACTAGAGATTTTTGCAAATAAAAATAATCTCATGATAAGCATTTTAGGAAATTGATCCAGTATCTGTGTATAGCATAACTATAATAGGAAAGAGGTCAATGCACAGAATAATTGCAACAGGAAGTGCTAACCCTTTAGAAACCTTTACTTCAGCTGATATGGAAAGAGAAGTGGTGAAGACTCTATGCAGAGAGAAGAAAAGAGAGCTCATTTAAATTGAATGTTCGATATAAAATAGGAGACTGGTAAAGCAATTATTCTTCAATTAAAAAGTAAAAAATAGGAAACTTCAAAGCAATTATTCTTCAATTAAAATATAACAGAGCAAAAAATAAAATAGGAGAAAAACCAGAGTTAAGACTAACTTCATACTTTTGAAAGAATGGAAAGAATATGAGACCAATGGTGGAAATACTTAAGTTGGATATAGACCTAATTTAGGGATAATTGTCAATTTGGTTTTGATAATGTAAGGCAATGGTAACATAAGTAAGTAGAAAGTTTCAAATAGCAGGTCTCAATCCAGGGGTTGAAGTAAGAGATCAAAGTAATAGAAATAAATTGACATTCATAAGCAATGAATTCATAACTATGGAGGCTTTCTTATCCACAGTGATTAGGGCTCACAATACCTTTAGGGACCCACAAATCTTTATTTTTTTTAAATTAAAGACAAAAAATAAGCTTTTAGATCAAAACATGCTTTATCGTATATTATAGTTTGTCGTTATACCAATGCAATCATAAAACATAACTAAAGCTTTTGTTTTATGGAAGAGTGGCCTGTGAAAGAAAAAGGGCTGAGGCCCCATACAAATCATGATGGTGTCTTTTTCATTTTTAAATACTTTTTTGATCTTGACCATTTTTTAAAGCCTTTATTGAATTGTTACAATACTGCTTCTGTTTTATGTGTTGGGTTTTTGGCTGCGAGGCATGTGGGACTTTAACTCCCCAACCAGGGATGGAGTCCATGCTTCCTGCATTGGCAGGTGAAGTCTTAACCACTGGACCAGCAGGGAAGTCCCGATGGTGTCTTTTAGATTCAGCCATGATTGTGAAAAGAAATTATTAGGGAGTGAGCAGAAGGCAAAGGCTGAGTCTTAGAGCAATGGTTCCTAAACTGTGTTTTTCCCTTGACCTGCGCACTCATGCACAAGCCTTGCAAGCTCCCAAGCACTCGGTAGTGTGGCACACAGAGCGCGTTTCTCCGGGTGCTGGGTAGCTGGGCTTGGAATCCCGCCAGCAGGCATAGTAGCTGTGTTTTATCCAGAGCATGGTGACACAGCCTGCAATATGTGGATTCTATCAGTCCCTTGCTCTCTGCTTAAGGGACTGATTAAAAAGCAATAAAAAAGAGACATTAATTTAGCTTTTCCAATCCATTTTTCTTTGTTTAGAGCCAGCATTTGTCATTTTTTGGAAACAGATATAAAATTGCACAAAAACAATGGTCATGGTTTTAAACATGAACACAGGAATGAAAAGATTAAACAGTATTTTTTATCATTTGAGATTGGTAAGGAACTTTTTTTGGTGTATTTGATTCCCCACAAAATTCTTTAGGCCCCCAAACTGAGCTCACTGATGGTAACATAAGGGTATTTGGTTGTGTTACTTAAAGTAACATAAAGATGTAAAATCTGTTTGCAAGGCTTTAGTTCCTAACCCTAATTGTGATTTAAGAAGAAAAAGAGAGAACAAATATTATGTATCATTCATATTTTCTAGGCATTTCCCCCAAGGTTTCTATCTTGGATTCTTCTTATGTCCAACATCAAAGAATTGCTAATTGCTATCCAGTTTATTTGTGAGAAGTTGTATTTAAAATTTATCTAAAATTAGATTGATCACAAATTATCCTGTTTTTATTTTTTCTTATTCACTTCTAAAACTGTGTTCCTTTTGTTTCTGGACAAACTTTGCTAAAGAAATGACTGCATTTCTTTTACACTGCAAATAGTAAAGTTGACTGCATATTTGAGTAGGTTGACAGCTTCAGTTAGCAAACTCACCCTAAATTCTGAGACCAAACCTTCTCAACAGTTGGTTGACAATGGTTGAGATGACAACAGAAATAATTTCAAGCAGTAAAAAAAAAAAGAAAAAAAAACTGATTTAAGCTAGTGCATACCACAGTACAAGCCTTTTCTTTTTAAATGATATAAAAAGGAAAGCAATCAAAGGAGAAGGAGGCAACATGCCCATTAGGTACAGCACAGAGTCTCAGCCTATTGCAGTAAGTTATTTACAAAATCAAGTTACAGTCCATCCTTTGTCCTTACCAGCAGGTGCAGCTATTAAGCAGGAAACATTCAAATACACTATGGCCTTGAGGGGAAAAATAAATAGATGGTTTCCTTTCCCTTCCATTACAAATGCCTGACTCTGGTATGATAATTTAATAATTCAATTTCATTTGCCAGGAAAAATTAGCTATTTATTTGGAGCCTTGAAATCGCTGAACTCTGAATGCTTCTGTGTGATTCAAATCTTACCTTGCTTATTTACTTATAATAAATGCCTTTTTGCCCTCTCCTCTCTTTATACCATTACTTTACCTTCAAGGTATTTGGAAAAAAGCTAAAGTAGAGTGTATGTTTAAAGGAAGAGTAATCAGCTATACATTTATTTTCTAAAAGGTGAGCTATCCAGACGTAGGCTAAAAGCAGCCTTGTTTTATTGAAAACTGACCTGAGTTCACCTCTGCATGTGGTATCAACATGTGAGTGAGTACCAGACAATGCTCTTGGTGCGTCCGGGTGGAAAGTGTACCATGTGCAGTGCGTGGGGAGAGTCTGCAGAGTGTCAAAAGGAGACTGAGGAACCAGGAAAACATTGGTCTAAGGAGCAGAGAGTGAGATGTGGGTATGAAAGTTGCAGGATAAAAATCAGCAGGGAGCAATGTTTTACAGCCAGAACAATACAAGGATGAGTCATCAGCACCATCAAATGCTGTCAAGTGATCTCCCCCACACTGAACTCTTGTTGATTAGAATAGTTTTGGGGAAATCTGTCTAATGTGAAGTGAGATCAGTGGGTCGAGTGAATACAAGAGGCAAGGCACATTTAAAACTTCCTTCAGGTATCTTGGTATAAATGGAAGAAGCAAGTTAGAACAGTATTAGGGAGAATGGGTTTTAGGGGCAGAAACAGGAAATGCAGTTTAAAGGCACAGTACCATTTAAAGATAAAAGAAAAGAAATACTTTTACAGGAGATCTAGGAAGCAGTGGGAAAGGTTGACTTCTGAAGCTCGCAGAACTGAAGCTTTATCTTTCTGAGGCAACTGGAAAAAGAGAAAGATGCAAGTGTGTGTGCGCAGTGCGCTTAGTCATGTCAGACTTTTTGCCACCCCAGCTGTAGCCTTCCAGGCTCCTCTGTCAAGAGAATTTTCCAGGCAAGCGTACTGGAGTGTGTTGTCATTGCTTACTCCAGGGGAAAAAGGAAGAGAATTCCAGAAAAACATCTACTTCTGTTTTAGAGACTATGCCAAAGCCTTTGACTGCATGGATCACAACAAACTGTGGGAAATACTTCAACAGATGGGAATACCAGACCACTTTACCTGCCTCCTGAGAAATCTGTATGCAGATCAAGAAGCAACGGTTAGAATTGGACATGGAACAACAGACTGGTTCCAAATAGGAAAAGGAGTACATCAAGGCTGTATATTGTCACCCTGTTTATTTAACTTATATGCAGAGTACATCATGAAAAATGAAAGGCTGGATGAAACATAAGTTGGAATCAAGATTGCCGAGAGAAATATTAATAACCTCAGATATGCAGATGATACTGCCCTTATGGCAGAAAGCAAAGAGGAACTATACAGCTTCTTGATGGAAGTGAAAGAGGAGAGTGAAAAAGCTGGGTTAAAACACAACATTCAAAAGGCGATCATGGCATCTGGTCCCATCATGTCATGGCAAATAGATGGGGAAACAGTGGAAACAGTGTCAGACTTTATTTCTTTGGGCTCCAAAATCACTGCAGATGGTAACTGCAGTCATGAAATTAAAAGACGCTTGCTGCTTGGAAGAAAATCTATGACCAACCTAGATAGCACATTAAAAAGCAGAGACATTACTTTGCCAACAAATGTCTGTCTAGTCAAAACTATGGGTTTTCCAGTTAAGATCAGTACAGTCGCTCAGTCAGGTATGACTCTTTGCAACTCAATGAACTGCAGCACACCATTCCTCCCTGTCTATCACCAACTCCCAGAGTTTACCCAGACTCATGTCCATTGAGTCGATGATGCCATCCACCCATCTCATCCTCTGTCGTCCCCTTCTCCTCCTGCCCTCAATCTTTCCCAGCATCAGGGTCTTTCCAAATGAGTCACCTCTTCACATGAGGTGGCCAAAGTATTGCAGTTTCAGCTTCAACATGAGTGCTTTCAATGAATACCCAGGACTGATCTCCTTTAGGATGGACTGGCTGTATCTCCTTGCAGTCCAAAGGACTCTCAACAGTCTTTTTCGACACCACAGTTCAAAAGCATCAATTCTTTGATGCTCAGCTTTCTTCACAGTCCAACTCTCACATCCATACATGATTACTGGAAAAACCATAGCCTTGACTAGATAGACCTTTGTGGACAAAGTAATGTTTCTGCTTTTTAATACGCTGTCTCAGTTCAGTTCAGTTCAGTCACTCAGTCATGTCCGACTCTTTGCGACCCCATGAATCGCAGCACGCCAGGCCTCCCTGTCCATTACTATCTCCCGGAGTTCACTCAGACTCACGTCCATTGAGTCTATGATGCCATCCAGCCATTTCATCCTCGGTCGTCCTCTTCTCCTCATGCCCCCATTCCCTCCCAGCATCAGAGTCTTTTACAATGAGTCAACTCTTTGCATGAGGTGGCCAAAGTACTGGAGTTTCAGCTTCAGCATCATTCCTTCCAAAGTAATCCCAGGGTCGATCTCCTTCAGAATGGACTGGTTGGATCTCCTTGCAGTCCAAGGGACTCTCAAGAGTCTTCTCCGGCACCACAGTTCAAAAGCATCAATTCTTCAGTGCTCAGCCTTCTTCACAGTCCAACTCTCACATCCATACATGACCACAGGAAAAACCATAGCCTTGAATAGACGGACCTTAGTTGGCAAAGTAATGTCTCTGCTTTTGAATATACTATCTAGGTTGGTCATAACTTTTCTTCCAAGGAGTAAGCGTCTTTTAATTTCATGGCTGCAGTCACCATCTTCAGTGATTTTGGAGCCCAAAAATATAAAGCCTGACACTGTTTCTACTGTTTCCCCATCTATTTCCCATGAAGTGATGGGACCAGATGCCATGATCTTCATTTTCTGAATGTTGAGCTTTAAACCAACTTTTTCACTTTCCTCTTTCACTTTCATCAAGAGGCTTTTTAGTTCCTCTTCACTTTCTGCCATAAGGGTGGTGTCATCTGCATATCTGAGGTTATTGATATTTCTCCCAGCAATCTTGATTCCAGCTTGTGTTTCTTCCAGTCCAGCGTTTCTCATGATGTACTCTGCATAGAAGTTCAATAAGCAGGGTGACAATATACAGCCTTGACGTACTCCTTTTTCTCTTTGGAACCAGTCTGTTGTTCCATGTCCAGTTCTAACTGTTGCTTCCTGACCTGCATACAGATTTCTCAAGAGGCAGGTCAGGTGGTCTGGTATTCCCATCTCTTTCAGAATTTTCCACAGTTTATTGTGATCCACACAGTCAAAGGCTTTGGCATAGTCAATAAAGCAGAAATAGATGTTTTTCTGGAACTCTCTTCCTTTTTCCATGATCCAGCGGATGCTGGCAATTTGATCTGTGGTTCCTCTGCCTTTTCTAAAACCAGCTTGAACATCAGGGAGTTCACGGTTCACATATTGCTGAAGCCTGGCTTGGAGAATTTTGAGCATTACTTTACTAACATATGAGTTGAGTGCAACTGTGCGGTAGTTTGAGCATTCTTTTGCATTGCCTTTCTTTAAAATTGGAATGAAAACTGACCTTTTGGTCATAAGTTTCCTTCCAAGGAATAAGTGTCTTTTAGTTTCATGGCTGCAATCACCATCTGCAGTGATTTTGGAGCCCCAGAAATAAAGTCAGTAATTGTTTCCACTATTTCCCCATCTATTTCCCATGAAGTGATGGGACTGGATGCCATGATCTTAGTTTTTTGAATGTTGAGCTTTAAGTCAAATTTTTCATTCTCCTTTCTCTTTCTCTTTCATCGAGAGGCTCTTTAGTTCTTCACTTTCTACCATAAGGGTGGTGTCATATGCATATCTGAGGTTCTGGCAATCTTGATTCCATCTTGTGTTTTTGCCAGCCCAGAGTTTCTCATGATGTACTCTGCATATAAGTTAAATAAGCAGGGTGGACAATATACAGCCGTGACATACTCCTTTTCTTATTTGGAACCAGTGTATTGTTCCATGTCCAGTTATAACTGTTGCTTCCTGAACAGCATGCGGGTTTCTCAAGAGGCAGGTCAGGTGGTCTGGTATTCCCATTTCTTTCAGAATTTTCCACAGTTTATTGTGATCCACACAGTCAAAGGCTTTGGCATAGTCAATTTCCAGGAGTCATGTATGGATTTGAGAGTTGGACCATAAAGAAAGTTAAGTGCAGAAGAATTGATGCTTTTGAATTGTGGTGTTGGAGAAGACTCTTGAGAGTCCCTTGGACTGCAAGGAGATCGAACCAGTCCATCTTAAAGGAAATCAGTCCTGAATATTTTTTGGAAGGACTGATGCTGAAGCTGAATGGCCACCTGATGTGAAGAATTGACTCATTGGAAAAGACCCTGATGCTTGGAAAGACTGAAGGCGGGAGGAGAAGGGACAGAGGATGAGATGATTGGATGACATCACTGACTTGATGGACATGAGTTTGAGAAAGCTCCAGCAAGATGGACAGGGAAGCCTCGGGTGCTGCAGTCCATGGGGTCACAAAGAGCAGCACACAACTAAGCAACTGAACTGAAATGGACTGCAGTGGATCTTCCCAAGCCAAGGATCGAACTCTCGTCTTCTGTGCCTCTTGCATTGCAGGTGAAATCTTTACCCACTGGTCCATCAGGGAAGCCCAAAGATGTGAATGGACATAGACAGTTGATCCTTTGCTCGGAGAGAGTGGGCCGAGTTTTATCCCATGTTCTCCATCATTTTCTCCACAAAATAGGCAAGATTGTTTGTTGAGAATGAGAGGAACAGGGATATGGTAGGTACCTTGAGTTAAGTTATAAATCTTTGAAACATAGACTGATAATTTACAGGCAGCTGGCAACCATAATCGATAAGGGCATCTTCTACAGTCCTTGTCTGCCCAAAGGATAAAAGTGGATAATGAAACCATCCATAACTGATTTGGAAAGTTTGAATAATAGAACAAGTAAGTGATGAAACGATGACTTCTCATGAGAAAATGGATGAAGTGGTTAAATGGGTACAGGTTGTGTGGATTCTCAGTGTGTCTTATTGATCTTTATGATTCCAAAGTTTATATAGAAGTCTACCCAGTACATGGTAAGAACAAAATAAATAATGGTAGAATTGAGGATGCTATGAAGTGGGTAACATAAACTAGAAGTGTCTGTCTTGATGACATCAATATTGGTAATAATAATACTAATAATCTTACTACCAATAATAATTTTGATAATAGCCAACATTTGATTGTGTATATGTCCAAGCACTGTTCTAAGCAAGTTACTTTTACATGTTATCTTATTTAATTCTCACACAGTATATGGCATAGGTGTTATTATTACCACAATTCTACTAGTGAGGTTCAGAGAAGTCACATAATTTGCAAAAGTCATGTATATAATGAATGGAGAAGGGAAGACTTGAGTCAGGTAGTCTGATTCCTCCTAAACTTATGATCTATGGAGTGAGAAAATTAGAAAGGCAGGAATGCATGGTTGGAGAAGACTATACAGAGGTTTAAGACTGATTTTGTAAATAGTGCTGCAGTGAACATTGGGGTGCATGCATCTTTTCAAATTATGGTTTTCTCTGGATATATGCCCAGGAATGGGACTGCTGGATCATATGACAAAAAATAACTATGGTTACCAAAGGGGAAAATGGGGGGAGGTATAAATTAAGAGTGTGGTTAACATATACATATGACTATATTTCAAATAGAGAACCAACAAGGACCTACTGTATAGCACAGGGAATTCTGCTCAATATTCTGGAATGATCTAAATGGGAAAAGAATTTGAAAAAGAATAGATACATATATATGTATAACAGAATCACTCTGCTGTATACCTGAAACTAACACAGTGTTGTAAATCAACTCTACTCCAATACAAAATAAAAACTTTAAAAAAAGACCAAAGACAACTACAAAAAAAAGAGAGAGAGACATTGCTTTTGTAGCCGGGATCTTCCTCATTTGCTCCTCTCTCACTCAGTGTTTCTAACACCATGTCTGGTCCACAACAGAGATTTGATAAAATGTTGAGTGACAATATAAGAGCACTCTGACTAGAAATGCAGCGGGCTCTGCATGTTCCTCTAATAAATCATTTAACATATAGAAATGAAGAGACTTTGAAATCTTTTAAACATATAGCTTTTTTTGGCTAACAATGATAAAGCATAGATGTGATAATCAACAATAATAAGGTGACGATGACAGCCCCGCTATATGGTCCTTGTTTCTTACACATTAAGGTATTTTTGAACAAAATATATCATTTTTGTTAACAAATGTCATCTTTAAAAAATTACCAAATGATACTATTTCTTGATTAGCAAAATGTGAATCTCATTCTGGAATTCATACACTCTGCTTCCCACTTTCCCTTTTTTTTTCTTGATTTTTTCAAATTTTATATTAGAGTATCATCATTGGTTAACAATGTTGTGTTTGTTTCAGGTGTTCATCAAAGTGATTCAGTTATACATATACATGTATCTATTCCTTTTCAAATTCTTTTCCCATTTAGCTTATTATGGAATATTGAGCAGAGTTTCCTGGGCTATGCAGTAGGTCCTTGTTGGTTATCTATTTTAAATGTGGCAGTGTCAATCTCAAACTCCCAATCTATTCCTTTTTGTAACCATAAATCATTCTCTGTGTGTCTATTTCTGTTTTGTAAATAAGTTAATTTGTATCTTTTTTTTTTTAGATTTCACATATAAGTGATTGATATCATAAGATATTTGTCTTTTTCTGTCTGACTTAATTGGGCTTCCACTGTGGCTCCGCTGGTAAAGAATCTGCCTGCAATGCAGGAGACTGGGGTTCGATCCCTGGGTTGGGAAGATCCCCTGGAGAAGGGAAAGGCTACCCACTCTAGTATTCTGGCTTAGAGAATTCCATGGACTCTATAGTCCATGGGGTCGCAAAGAGTCAGACACGACTGAGAGATAACTTAATATGATAGTCTCCAAGGCACATCCACAGTCCTGAAAATGGCATTATTTCAATTGTTAAGGTATTTTCATTCAAAGTGGGTCTGGCCAAGATTCTCTATGACTTTATAAGACTTATTTGCAAGTCTAAGACTTTCAGATTTTTTATAGAGATAACTTGGACTAGCAAGCTACTTTATTTCATTGGCTAGTTATAAGGTAGAATTTTATTAGAACATAAATTTCTGGGAATTTCTCTAGTGGTCCAGTGGTTAAGAATCCATCTGCCAATGCAGTGGACATAGGTTTGATCTCTGGCCCAGGAATTAGGATCCCACATGCCTTGGAATCTTAAGTCAGTGCACATGACTACTGAGCCTGTGTGTCCCAACTAGACAGTAGCCCAAGTACAGCAATGAAGAACCTGTTCACCTCATCAAAGACCCAGCACAGCCAAAAATAACGAATGAATAATTTAATTTTAAAAAGAGACTAATATAAAAAAGAATATAAATTTCTTTTGAAACACATGCTCTATTTTAGTAAACAAGTGTTCTGTTTTCATGTTATTGAACAAAAAATGAACAAAGTATTGTGGAAAAAACCCAGATTAGAGCAATGGGCAAAGTGCTACTTTATTTGTAAATCATAGCCTGTTCTCCACTCTCATCAGCTGTAAGAATCAAATTAATATTTGAAGGTTTAGGTAATCTATGACATTGAAGAATAGAAAGAATTTATATCAAAGTTATACTTACAATGTCATGCTCATCATGTTGCCTATAAATATGCTTGGTATTTTCAGCAAAGATACTGTTACTTTAATCAACTACAGGTCCTTAAGATCTACACGTGTTAAATTTTTCTTCTATCCAAATTGTCTTCAGTTTTAGTAAGCCATTAACTCAAATTGAAACCTGAAAATTTAAGTTTGGGGAGATTAAATTGCAAAAGATTTCATTAGAATATCTTAACAGGTAAAAGCAATCAACCTTCCATCATAATCCTGTATACTAATTTAATTTTTCCACAATATTTTCATCATATCTTCAAAACTTTGAAAAACAAAACTGCTTAAAAAATTCAACAAATACGTTAGACTGATACATCTGAGGTGAAAATCATAAATGTAATGGATATTTTTGAGTATTAGCTTGCACAGAACAGCAAATAATTTAAATATCAAAGATTTCTAGTCCGATATACAGTTCTATGAGAATGTTTTTGCAGGCTATATATGGAAAATTTATTGGAGAAAAGCAAAATGAAGCAAATAAACAAGACTAATGTTTTACTTTTCAGTACATGCAAACATGATTTAGGCAGCGCAGTATCTAAGCAATGCTTAGTACTAAGAAATGGCCTAAATATTTTATTTCAAACTATAAAATAATCATAACTTGATATTATAATACTGTATTTGATCATGTTCTCTAAAGAATAGAGGAGGAAAGAATTACAGATATTGGGATAGCTTTGAAAATAAGAATCCACATATCTGCTTAGAGTCTGAAAAATCAGATGACATTTATCTGCTTCTCTTTAGTATTCAATACTTCATTTCTGTTTAGTGTTCAGGGGAATCCATTTCTGGCAAGTTTCCAAATCATTTTTTAAAATGAAATTTTAAAAGGTTTTAAAAAAATTATAAAAATAATATGGGCTTATTTTAGAAACACTGGAAAACTTACTAAAGTAAGATAAAACAATGACCCAAATCTTTCCCAGATAGAACTACATTTCATATTTTTTTAAAAAAATTTGCTTTGCTCATGGCATTATTGTTTTTGCTTTGTAGTTATTGGACTGCAAGGAGATCCAACCAGTCCATTCTAAAGGAGATCAGTCCTGGGTGTTCATTGGAAGGACTGATGTTGAAGCTGAAACTGCAATGCTTTGGCCACCTGATGCGAAGAGCTGACTCATTTGAAAAGACCCTGATGCTGGGAAAGATTGAGGGCAAGAGGAGAAGGGGAAGACAGAGAATGAGATGGTTGGATGGCATCACCGACTCAATGGACATGAGTTTGGTTAAACTCCAGGAGCTGGTGATAGATAGGGAGGCCTGGTGTGCTGCAGTTCACGGGGTTGCAAAGCGTTGGACACGACTGAGCGATTGAACTGAACTGAACTGTTTCTATTTTAGGTCTTTATTTTCTGAACAGTGTTACCCTTGTAGGAAGAGCTTGCAATGCAGAAGAAAGGACAACATTACTCCTCTTTAGGGGCTTCCCTGGTGGTGCAGTGGCAAAAATCTGCCTGCAATGCAGGAAACATGGGTTCGATCCCTGGGCCTGGAAGATCCCCTGGAGGAAGGCAAGACAATCCACTGCAGTATTCTTGTCTGGAGAATCCCATGGAAAGAGGAACCTGGCAGATTACAGTTCACAGCATCTCAAAGAGTCAGACACAACCTGACTGAAGTGACTTAATGTGTGCACACACAGAGGCCTAAACTAGGCAAGGCATAAAACAGTAAGGAATGAAAAAGAAGGAGGCTCTTTATTTGAGTAGGCTGGCTTTTTTAACTTAAGCTATACATATGTTTGTTTAGCGATGTTAGGGTGAGGGACTCTGCTCTAGGTTTCCACTCAGAGACCTGGGTGCACAAGGCTCAACTTCCTAAACACTGCCAATGTCCATGACAAGCAAGAAAGAACGTGGGAATCCCATGTAAGTTTTTCACTGCCTGAGTGGGAAAGCAACCTGCATCACAGCTGCCCTTTTCTTTCTTTCTTTTTTTTTTTTTTTGATGGAAATAGTCACTTGGTCTTCCCCAGTGGCAAGGGGCCTAAGAGACATGAAGGAAAAAATAGACTATTTGGTGGGCATCACAATCTCTGGGCTTCCCCCAGTGGCTCAGGGATAAAGAATCCACCTGCAAAGCAGGAGACGCCAGTTTGATCCCTGGGTCAGGAAGATCCCTGGAGGAGGGCACAGCAACCCACTCCAGGATTCTTGCCTGGAGAATCCCATGGACAGAGGAGTCTGGTGAGTGTGGCAAAGAGTTGGATGTGACTGAGCATGCATGCACAAGAGAAGCTGAGGATAATAAAATATGAGTCGTGTTTAATATATTAATGGTACATATCTACAAAAATGGTGTCATATTTTTGCCTCTAGTTTGCTGGAACCACATCGTTCATGTGCTCATATTCAGCAGCTTCCTGTTCCTAAACAACAAAACCCAGGCAACTTAATATTACAAAATTTGCAGCATCTAGCCCTCACTAATGTGTCCTGTCTCACCACTATTCACTCCCCTACCTGACATCTCATGCACTTAAAGCACTTTTAGTTTCCTCAAACTCCATGCTGCTTTTTATTTTTTTCAGTGTTTTTGCTTTAATATTTTCTGTGTGGATTTTCTTTCAAATTGCCAATCTTTTCCCAGAACACACCAATGTGTTGTGATTAAATCCTAGTCACTGCTTAAGACTCAGCTTAGTTCAGTTAAGTTCAGTCGCTCAGTCGTGCCCAACTCTTTGCGACCCCGTGAATCACAGCACACCAGGCCTCGCTGTCCATCACCAACTCCCAGAGTCTTCTCAAACTCACGTCCATCGAGTCGGTGATGTCATCCAGCAATCTCATCCTCTGTCATCCCGTTCTTCTCCTGCCCCGAGTCCCTCCCAGCATCGGGGTCTTTTCCAATGAGTCAACTCTTCACATGAGGTGGCCAAAGGACTGGAGCTTCAGGTTCAGCATCAGTCCTTCCAATGAACGCCCAGGACTGATCTCCTTTAGGATGGACTGGTTGGATCTAATTGCAGTCCAAGGGACTCTCAAGAGTCTTCTGCAACACCACAGTTCAAAAGCATCAATTCTTTGGTGCTCAGCTTTCTTCACAGTCCAACTCTCACATCCATATATGACCACTGGAAAAACCATAGCCTTGACTAGAAGGATCTTGTTGGCAAGGTAACATCTCTGCTTTTGAATATGCTATCTAGGTTGGTCATAACTTTTCCTTCCAAGGAGAAAGTGTCTTTTAATTTCATGGCTGCAATCACCATCTGCAGTGGTTTTGGAGCCTCAAAAATAAAGTCTGACACTGTTCCCACTGTTTCCTCATCTATTTCCATGAAGTGATGGAACCGGATGCCATGATCTTTGTTTTCTGAATGTTGAGCTTTAAGCCAACTTTTTCACTCTCCTCTTTCACTTTCATCAAGAGGCTTCTTAGTTCCTCTTCACTTTCTGCCATAAGGGTGGTGTCATCTGCATATCTGAGGTTGTTGATATTTCTCCCGGCAATCTTGAATCCAGCCTGTGTTTCTTCCAGTCCAGCGTTTCTGTAATGTTAGGTCCATGAATCAAGGCAATTTGGAAGTGGTCAAACAGGAGATGGGACGAATGAAAGATGACATTCTAGGAATCAGCAAACTAAAATGAACTGGAATGCGTGAAGTTAGCTCAAATGACCATTATATCTACTACTGTGGGCAGGAATACCTTAGAAGAAATGGAGTAGCCATCATGGTCAACAAGAGTCCAAAATGCAGTACTTGGATGCAATCTCAAAAACAATAGAATGATCTCTGTTCGTTTCCAAGGAAAACCATTCAATATCATGATAATCCAAGCCTATGCCCCAACCAGTAATGCTGAAGAAGCTGAAGTTGAATGGCGCTATGAAGATCTACAAGAACTTTTAGAACTAACACCCAAAGAAGACGTCCTTTTCATTATAGGGGACTGGAATGCAAAAGACTCAGCTCAGGTGCCATCTTTTCCTGGCCTGGGCCAGTTGGTATAACAATTAGAACTGGACATGGAACAACAGACTGATTCCAAATAGGAAAAGGAGTAACACCCTGTACATATCTCCATCCTTAGACTACTAGGTCATAATAAACTTTTACACGGTGGTCCCATCTTCCAGATGCTGAACTTTCCTAGGCCAGGAACTAGATCTCACTCATCTTTTAGAGCCCTAGCATCTACCACAGTGATTCATTTATGTTTTTCATATTTTTAAATTAAAAGATAATCACAATATTGTAATGGTTTTTGCCATACATTAACATGAATCAGCATTAAATATATATATATGTCCCCTCCTTCTTGAACCCTCCCCCCCCTTCCACCTCTCTTCCTGTCTTACCACTCTAGGTTTTCACAGAGTGTTGGCTTTGGGTTCCCTGCATCATACATGAAATTGTCACTGGCTATCTGTTTTACATATGGTAATGTATATGTTTCAATGCTCTTCTCTCATATCATCCCTTCCCCCACTGTGTCCAAAATAGCTAGGACATGGAAGCAACGTAGATGTCCACTGACAGATGAATGGATAAGGAAGTTGTGGTAAATAAATGCAATGGAATATTACTCAGCTATAAAAAGGAACATATTTGAGTCAGTTCTAATGAGCTGGATGAACCTAGAGCCCATCATACAGAGTGAAGTAAGTCAGAAAGAGAAAGATAAACATCATATATTAACACATATGTATGGAATTTAGAAAGATGTTACTGACGATCCTACTTGTAGGGCAGCAAAGGAGACAAGACACAGTTTATGGTTTTGAAAGTTGAAAAATTGGAATGGATAGGTGGAATACCTTCAAAATCTTTCCTTTTTTCTTTCCCGTGGTCCCTGAAGGACACGGTTCAAGCCCTCTTCTCTGTCGGCTTTGTTGTTTTTATTCCAGGTAGGCTAAAGTTAGAAGTTACAGACAACATTAATGCAGACTGAGTTTTAAGTAGGAGGAGATTCTGTACCATGTTGCAAGGGTTGCTTTCTGCTCCCTGGTGCAAGGGGTCAGTTAGCTTTAAAGTGAACCTCGGGTAGACACATTATGCCCCTTCTCACCCTAGTAGGCCTTTCAAACGATTACGCCTTTCCAAGAGCCAGAAGTGCAGATTCTATGAAAAATGAATTATTAATGTCTGATTTTCACAGCAATAGAATAATTTTACCCAATGAGTAGCATTTCTTCCACGCTTTCAGACATTCTTTCTTAATATAAAATCCTGACACCTGTAAGGTGTCGTTTTGAATCACAGATTTGCTGACTTTAATAAACACACTGTTGTTACTTTCAATCAGCGCAGAAGTTCTGTTCGGAAAGTTTATGGTTAGATTAGAATCAAAACTACATGGGAATAGTGATAAATAAATATACAAATAAGACTAAACATTTTCTATGTAGCAAGTGTAGTTTCCAGATAAATTCAAATAGAGTTTTTTCCCTGCAAAAAGGCTCTCTCTCTGTAAGTGTAAATCTCTATTTGGCAAAGGGGAGACTTACATACAATAAGAGACCATGCCAAACTTTGTGTCTTCTTCAATTTTATTTGACATCCTCAAACCACTCATGAACACAATTATACTATTTGCTGCCTGTTTTGCATAGCACACAGATAATTTATCTCAGATATATTTGAAAAATCTCTACTTCTGATTTGGCATTTAAAAATTGAACCATTACAAAATTTAAACATATCAGTTTTAAATTGTTAACAAACATTTGTAAAGGAATTTCAAGACTGTTAATTATATGATCATCTTTAAAAGATACTCAATTTTCGTCTGCATGCTATTCTGATTGCTATTTGCTGAAATGATCGGAAGCTTTTGTTTATTTCCAGTCATCCCAGTCACTTCCATGAACTCAAGGCAGGCTAGTTACAGGTTCTAAATATCTGGAGAGCAATTTAGTATTTATCTAGGGGTGATTTTTTCCCCCAGAAATTTACTTACTGTACATATTGGACACTTTGCTTATTTTTGGAATTGGTACATACATGGTGGTAAGTTCTCTAGACTAATTTTTCTGTATGGCTGAGCACCGAACTGCCTTTTAGAAGGTCAGATATCGAGCCAGAAAAGAAGGAAGAAAATGATTTTTCAAGCTTATCAGATAATCAAAAACCAAATACAGTGCCTCATTCTAACAAAGATTACTGCAATTATGAAGATAATGTGAATCCTGGCCCTAAACAAATATAACCTCCACTAGAAGAGATTTCCTGTGTTGGTTCTAAAAGGAAAGCCATCTACAGGACACCTCTTGGTGGCAAAAGAGAAGCCCATGAGCTGCATCAATGCCAGAGACACTCAATGCAATGGAGACTGTTTCAGCGATTATGACTCATCACACAGAGCTTCACAAGGGCTCCACCAAGGTCCAGGGCATTGAAAAATTCTTTCTCATTGCTGCTTTCCAGCCTGGAATGAGTTGCATGGTCTCTGGGAGGCTTTAGAGTACCACCAATCAATTATCTTTACTCATGGTTTACCAATTTTAATCCTCCTTTCCTAAAGTATTTCTGGTAGCTCAGATGGTAAAGAATCTGCCTGCAATGCAGGAGACCCAGGTTCAATCTCTGGGTCAGGAAGATACCTTGGAGAAGAGAATGGCTACCCACTCCAGTATTTCTTGCCTGGAGATTTCCGCGGACAGAGGAGCCTGGAGGGCTACAATCCATGGGGTTGCAAAGAGTCAGACGTGACTGAATGACTTTCACTTCACTTTTTCCAAAAGTATGCAATAACTTTAGAGAAGAAGGACTACCCAAAAGTTGTTTACCAATATAAATCATGATACACTGTTTTCACAATAAAGTGTTACGCATTTTGATAAAGGACATAAATTATAAATCATGACCCTTGACCTCAAATGGTTACTTTCTATCTAGTTAGACACAGGACATAAAAAACATGAATGTCACCTAAAAGAGGAAGAGACCCGATCGGTCTTCATTCTTCTCTTCCTATATTAACTTGAGCTAACTTTTTAAATTTAGCCACATCTTCTCTGACATTTTCACATTCAAACCTCTATTTCATGCTTTCTGTATGACAGTCAGAATAGTGAATGGTTTTATGTATAAATTTTCAAACAGAATGAGGTAGGAATAATTCTCTATTTACAGACGAGATAAAGAGAGCTCACTATGTGGAGATAACTGAGCCACCATCACCCAGCTAGCTCACTACTGAGTCCTGACTCTAGCACAGGTCTACTGGAGGGTCTGAAGAGACAGGACACAGTGCAGGTGTATGACACTTAGGGAGGGGGTGTACCAATGATGAGAGGTAGGTATTAGAGGTGATAGAAGTGAGAAGATACGCAGGGAAGATGCCCAGAGAGGTTAGGGATGAAGGCAGCCAGCAGCGTGTAAGTTTGTCCCAGTCGTATCTACATACTGCCTTGGGAATCTTCCAAATCCCCTACTTCCTACGTGTCTCTGTCATTCCAAGTAGCAGTAACCCTAGGCAGCAACACAGAACAGTGTGAGCCGGGATTTGGAGTCTCATAGAGCTCAATGCCTGGTGGCTCAGCTGGTAAAGAACCGGCCTGCAAGTGCAGGAGATGCCAAACAGTCGGATCTAAACCCTGGGTTGGGAAGATCCCCCGGAGAAGGAAAGGGTAACCCGCTCCAGTATTCCTGCCTGGAAAATTTCATGGACAGAGGAGCTTGGCAGGCAGCCTACAGGCCATGAGATCACAGAGTCAGACATGACTGAGTACACACGCATAAGACAGGACAGGACAGAGCTTGATGCAAATTCTTGTTTCCTCAATTATCATGTATGGGTTATTAATCAAGTTAATAATTTCACTGAGTGCTCATTTTTTATTTTGTAAAGCTTTTATGGTATTTACCTTTCTATAATTTAATTGAAATAGAAAGCACTTGGCAGTGCTTGTTACCTAGTTCGTACTCAATAAATAGTAGTTTTCTTTCTGCTTTCTCTTGCTCACTCTTTTTCCCTCTCCCTCCTGCCAACCAACTAAAACTTTCTGATCACTTTTTATTCAGGAGCTTCCAAGTGACAGAGGCACCTGTGCATGGTTCCTCCCAACTTAGAAAGGCAAACAAAATGACATCTAAGAGTCCTGACTTTTTAGTTATACCAAATAAACAGAGCTTCATACAAAGTGGTACAGACATTACAAAATGACAGGTGTGGAGATGAGGCCCCAGGGGCGGCAATGTGGAATGGGAAGTGTCACATGCCCCAAACGTGCTCCTCCTCTTTTGTTCACCTCTTGGCAAGTTCCATCATTATTCACCCAACTGCTCAAAACAATAGCATTGTTACTGTGCACTGGGCTTCCCTGGTGGCTCAGGCAATAAAGAATCTGCCTGCAATGTGGTAGACCAAAGGTTCGATCCCTGGGTCGGGAACATCTCCTGGAGAAGGGAGTGGAAATCCACTCCAATGTTCTTGCCTGGGGAATTCCATGGGTGGGCTATAGTCCATGGTGTCACAAAAGAGTCAGACATGACTGAGTGAATAACACTTTCATTATACTGTGCATTCATCTTTACCTTACAGCAGCATGTGACATTCTTTTATTAAAAAAAAATGTGCATTTTTATTTATTTTTAAATTTTTGCCTGTACCCCATGGCCTGTGGGACCTTAGTTTCCCAATAAGGATTGAACCTGAGTCCCCAGCATTGGAAGGCAGAGTCTTAACCATTGGACTGCCAGGGGAGTCCAGCACTAGACATTCTTGACTGTGAAACCCTTCTGGTAACAACCTCCACTCTGATTTCTTCAGCACACACTCTAGGTTTTCAACCTTCTCAATGGCACTGGCCTTTCCTTCATCCCTCCTGCAGTATTCTAACAATCACTAGAGGAATCCTTTGAGGCCCAGCTCTGGCCTCGCTTCTCTCTTTCTCCTCTGGAGTTCATTCAGCCCTTTGGCTTTAAGTATTCTCTGTTTGTTGCTGACCACCTGATTTCTACCTCTAGGCCCCAACCCTCCTCTGTGCTCCATGTTCATAGAACCATCTTCCCATCTAACTTCCACAGATGATGTCTGTTAGGAATTTCAACCTACATGGCTTAAATAGAACTTTCACTCTGGCTTTCCACTGATTTCAATAAATGGAAAAAATATAACTCTTCTTAATTCATTTTTTTCCCTCCACACCTTAGAGCCTTCCTTTATAATGCTAACATGGATCTGGGATCCTTTGACATCAACTCTGCGGCTGCCTCCGTCACCTTCGTCACTTTCCTGGTCTCCTACAGGAGCTTTCTAACTTGTCTCTCTGGTTCTGCTGTTGCTCCCTTCCAGTGCAGTCTACCTATAGATGCCAGAGTAATCTTTTAAAAGAGTAGATCAGTCATACTCTTTCATTTTTGTTCGAATAGCTCTGCTGTTGTAAAAATTTTGAACTCCTTATCAAGGCCTATAAAACTAGCAGGATCCACGCGATTCCTTTCACCTTGATCTTATGACACCCTTCCACACTGCTTTACCCCTTGCTCAATATATTATAGTCTCCCTACCCACCTTTCTGTGCCTCAGTTATATCAAGCTCTTTCCTCCTTCATTATCTTAGAAATCTGCCTGAAACACTCTTCCTCTGTTTCATTGTATGAGACTTTCCTTCCTCTTCTGATTCCAGCACTAACATCATCCCCTCTGAAGCTTTTGTACTTGACTTTATAAAGTAGCCTCTTTCCAAGTGAGTTTTGTTTACAGTATCCTTGTAGTTTCCCTCCTGCCATCAATGAAAATGATTCATATCTTTTCATTGTCATTGTTAATTACTGTTTTCTTTCAACTCCCTTCAGATGAGGGCATGTCCTTGTTCCCTAGGACTTCCCTAGTGGCTCAGACGGTAAAGCGTCTTGCTTACAATGCGGGAGACCTGGGTTCAATCCCAGGGTTGGGAAGATACTCTGGAGAAGGAAATGGCAACCCACTCCAGTACTCTTGCCTGGAAAATCCCATGGATGGAGGAGCCTGGTACTCCTAAAGAGTTGGACACGACTGAGCGACTTCACTTTCACTTTTCACTTTTATGCATTGGAGAAAGAAATGGCAACCCACTCGTGTTCTTGCCTGGAGAATCCCAGGGACGGGGGAGCCTGGTGGGCTGCTGTCTCTGGGGTCGCACAGGGTTGGACATGACTGAAGCGACTTAGCAGCAGCAGCAGCAACTAGAATATAAGCTCCAGGAGGGCAAGGACCATATCTGATTTTTCACCACTGTATGTCAAACATCAGTACAGAATCTATCCTCCAGGACTTAAGCACTCCTGTTTCAGCTGCTGCTGCTGCTGCTGCTAAGCCGCTTCATTCATGTCTGACTCTGTGTGACCCCACAGATGGCAGCCTATCAGGCTCATCCATCCAGGGGATTTTCCAGGCAAGAGTACTGGAGTGGGTCGCCATTGCCTTTTCCACCTATTTCAGCACCCAGTAAATATTTGTTGAATGAATAAATGAATGTATGAATGAGTCACTGCCTTTTCTTTAACCCTATAGCTAATGTATCTTCAAGTTAACACCTTATTTTGTTACCCCTTAAATCACTGTCCATCCCCATTTTCACTGCCTTAATTCAGGTCACCTTCATCTCTTACCAGAATTAATGTAATATGTCACCAGAACCAGGATTCTCTTCTGAATAGTTGTGAACTGGGGGCATCTTCAAGTTAACTTACAATAAGAAGAAGAAGGAAAAAAACAGTCTGACATGGATTAACTTGATTGACTTTAGCATCTTCATGCAGCTAAGATGACACATGTGAGACAGGTAATCTGATGCATCAGGTCTACCTCAAAGAGTTAGGTTTTTCAAAAATTAAGTGAGCCACAAGAAACTAGCAGTCTCAAAAGCTGTGACATAAATCACCTTGTCCTGGAAATACGTGGCTTTTATGGAACTAGAATCATCTCCTCTTGTGCGCTCTTAGGCTTTGTGACTCTCTACCATTGGACTTTCCTGGACATATTGGTATTTGTGCATCTTTCCCATGTCCAACAGCAAACAAATACTTGGAAAAACATGGATTTTATATATCATCCTGGAGACAGAGGAAAAGAATTCTTGGACCAAGTGAAGAAGGGTAACTACAGGAAGGGTGGGCTTCTCAGATGGCTCGGTGGTAAAGACAAGAGCTTTGTCTCCTGCCATTGCAGGAGACACAGGTTGGATCCCTGGGTCAGGAAGATCTTCTGGAGAAGGAAGTGGCGTCCCTCTCCAGTATTCTTGCCTGGAGAATTCCATGGACAGAGGATCTGGGTGGGCTATAGCCCGTGGGGTGGAAAAGAGCAGGACACGACTTAGCTACAAAACAACAAACGCAACAACAGCAACACAGGGAAGTCATGCTTAACAGATTGAAATGCAGAGTGGAAGGCCATTACAGTCTTAAAGTAAGGGGGCGCTCTACATCCTATCATCTAGGGAAAGGTCCAAACAGTCCTCTAATTCCTGCCAAAACTATTCTAAATTATATTATGCCAGCTGGTCTTAGGGCATCCAGTCCTGTTTCTCTCCAGTTCTTTCTGCATACTTCCACTAGAGTAATCTTTCAAAAAATTCGCCATTTTAGAAGTATTTCTTGGTGCCTCATTACTGTTAGTATGAACACCTTAGCTGGTATAAAAGCCCTTCAAGTGTTAAGTGATAGTCGATCGGCAATCAGTTGTGTCTGACTGTTGCAACTCCATGGACTGTCACACTCCAGGCTCCTCTGTCCATGGAATTCTCCAGGCAAGAATACAGGAGTGGATTGCAATTCCCTTCTTCAGGGGATCTTCCCGACCCATGGATCAACCCCAGGTCTCCTGCTTTGCAGGCAGACTCGTTACTGTCTGAGCCACCAGGGAAGCCCCAAAAGCCCTTCAAGATTTGACCCTTTACTCCTCCAGCTGGCTCTTAGCAATGCAACTCATACATATGCTTGAGTCATACTCCGGAATACCAGGGACTTATACAACATATCCTTAATGCTCCACAGAGCCTGGTACATATTTTATACTCATTGAATAGTTTTTGAATGAACCACACACATTCAGATATCATACTCCCATCACCGCTTGCCTCTCCTGCTTATCTCTAATTACCGTCAAGTGTTTTATTGTATCTTTTATCATAGCAAATCAACCCAAAGAATATGAAGAATAATCTATAGCATAGATTGTCCAGTGAAAGATTTAGCTGTTGAATATATGTTTGATGATCACATTTTGGCTACCTATATTCCTTGTTTTATTTTTTTGGTTTCTCTTTCTCAAAACTAGTTTTGTAGGAATCTAGTCAAAGTGATGGCTGATAATGGAAACTACTTTTAGCCTTCCATATCCATGGGTTCTGCATTGGCAGATTCAACCAACCACAGATTAAAAAAAAAAATCCAGAAAGTTCTAAATCACAAAACCTGAGTTTTCCACATGCCAGCAACTATTTACAAAGCATTACATTGTATTTATAACTATTTACATAGCTTTTACATTTTATTCACTATTATAAGTAAGTTATAGGTGATTTAAAGGATATGGAAAGGTGCCCATAGATTATATGCAAATACTACACTATCTTGTATAAGGGGCTTGAGCATCAGTTAATTTTGGTATACATGAGGGTCCTCAAACTAATCCTGCATGGATACCGAGGGAACACTGTATCAAGAAATCAATGATTCTCTTGACATTTGAAATGTTATCAAACAGAAAGTGTTAATAATTGAACATAATGTAAGTAAGTTTAGCTATAGAGAATACTGTAGTGACTCCTCACTCTGTAGGTAATTAGAAAATGTTAAATATTGGAAAAAAGTTCCTTCCTCCATGTTCTTAAACATAAATTGAAGACATTTCATTTTCCAGGTAGTTGAACTTCTTTTTCATAATGCAAATATCTATTCCTTCAATTAGCTTCCCTGGTGGCTCAGCTGGTAAAGAATCTGCCTGCAATGCAGGAGACCAGGGTTCTATCTCCAGGTTGGGAAGATCCCCTGGGGAAGGAAATGGCAACCTACTCTAGTATTCTTGCCTGGAGAACTCCATGGACAGAGAAGCCTGGTGGGCTATAATCCTTGGGGTCCCAAAGAGTTGGATGTGACAGAGTGACTAAAACACACACACACACACACACACACACACACACACTCCTTTAATTAAATAAGTGAAAAGTACATCTCTCATTGCGTATTAAAATGAATGACTTTTCCCCTTCCCTTCCTATTTTTGGATGTACATTCTCAGAAACTGTTTATAATGTTTATAGTGTACCTCAGGCCAATGAATGTAGATCATAGAGCTCTACTGGTTAGGTGTTGAGTATTGGTAAAATGCATGGATTTATTTATGCCCTGTTAAATCTCAATTGCTTATTAGGACAGTTAAAAGTAATAATGATAACTAAGTACTAGTGTAATAACACTCATTACAAAAGAAAATTGATAAGACAAAATAAGTCATTGATTGTACAATAAAGTGTCACTGTGATTAATGAAAGTCTCTGTTTACTATTTCTCCAGTTGTATTTATCATGTTTACATCCACATTAAATACAATACATATAATTCCTCCTCTGTACCTGAGCAGATATGGGAGAAGAGGAGAAAAAAAAAGGAAGATTATCACTATCTCATTTCCTGTCTGATGTCTATCTTATTTTCCCCAAATGCATATTTTATGAAATGATTTTACTTGTGAAATTAAAAGTACTGTGACAGATATCCAGGCATGTAACAAATTTTGTACTCAGAAGTAAATTTAAGTTGTTAACCTCGAATCTCCAGGAGGCAAACATCTATTATCTGATTCACAATATAGACTGTCTCTCGTTGTCTCCTTATCTGACATAATGGGTTAGAAAATAAGAAAAACTAATCAGGTATGACTGACATCTAATCGTGGGACTATAATGATGGTGATAATAATAACAATATTACACAATGTTTATCAAATACTTACCAAGTGTCAAGCCCTTTCCTAGAGACTTTATATTCATGATCTCATTCAACCTTGACAACACCTTAAGAGGTACACTCTTTTAGTACATCCATGTCAGCAATGGGGACATGAGGTTTAAATAACCTCTTCTGGAATGTCCAGCTACTAAGTGGT